>NW_028187280.1:0-112547 GCF_964204655.1 Triturus cristatus | reverse complement strand
ACTTCATCCCCTTGAAGCCTAACACCTGCAAATGTCACAACTTTCAGTAAAACTGGTGCCAGGAGGCTGGAAGTAGGCCCAAGGCCTTGCAGGCCTTATTCTGATACTGTAAATGAGTTAAATACACTTTCCTGAGTGTGTGAAGTGTTTTATTTTCAGTCCTCCAGCCAGGGGTGAAGCCTGAAATCTTACCCTGCGCGGAGCTCCATGACCCTGGGTAGAAGGTGCGACTTCATCCCCTTGAAGCCTAACACCTGCAAATGTCACAAGTATCAGTAAAACTGGTGCCAGGAGGCTGGAAGTAGGCCCAAGGCCTTGCAGGCCTTATTCTGATACTGTAAAGGAGTTAAATACACTTTCCTGAGTGTGTGAAGTGTTTTATTTTCACTCCTCCAGCCTGGGGTGAAGCCTGAAATCTTACCCTGCGCGGAGCTCCATGACCCTGGGTAGAAGGTGCGACTTCATCCCCTTGAAGCCTAAGACCTGCAAATGTCACAAGTATCAGTAAAACTGGTGCCAGGAGGCTGGAAGTAGGCCCAAGGCCGTGCAGGCCTTATTCTGATACTGTAAAGCAGCTAAATACACTTTCCTGAGTATGTGAAGTGTTTTATTCTCACACTTCCATCCAGGGGTGAACCCTGAAATCTCACCCTGCGCGGAGTTCCATAACCCTGGGTAGAAGGTGCGACTTCATCCCCTTGAAGCCTAACACCTGCAAATGTCACAAGTATCAGTAAAACTGGTGCCAGGAGGCTGGAAGTAGGCCCAAGGCCTTGCAGGCCTTATTCTGATACTGTAAAGGAGTTAAATACACTTTCCTGAGTGTGTGAAGGGTTTTATTTTCACTCCTCCAGCCTGGGGTGAAGCTTGAAATCTTACCCTGCGCGGAGCTCCATGACCCTGGGTAGAAGGTGCGACTTCATCCCCTTGAAGCCTAACACCTGCAAATGTCACAAGTATCAGTAAAACTGGTGCCAGGAGGCTGGAAGTAGGCCCAAGGCCTTGCAGGCCTTATTCTGATGCTGTAAAGCAGCTAAATACACGTTCCTGAGTATGTGAAGTGTTTTATTCTCACACTTCCATCCAGGGGTGAACCCTGAAATCTCACCCTGCGCGGAGTTCCATAACCCTGGGTAGAAGGTGCGACTTCATCCCCTTGAAGCCTAACACCTGCAAATGTCACAAGTATCAGTAAAACTGGTGCCAGGAGGCTGGAAGTAGGCCCAAGGCCTTGCAGGCCTTATTCTGATACTGTAAAGGAGTTAAATACACTTTCCTGAGTGTGTGAAGGGTTTTATTTTCACTCCTCCAGCCTGGGGTGAAGCCTGAAATCTTACCCTGCGCGGAGCTCCATGACCCTGGGTAGAAGGTGCGACTTCATCCCCTTGAAGCCTAACACCTACAAATGTCACAAGTATCAGTAAAACTGGTGCCAGGATGCTGGAAGTAGGCCCAAGGCCTTGCAGGCCTTATTCTGATACTGTAAAGTAGCTAAATACACTTTCCTGAGTATGTGAAGTGTTTTATTTTCACAGCTCAAGCCTGGGGTGGTCCCTGAAATCTTACCCTGCGTGGAGCTCCATGACCCTGGGCAGAAGGTGCGACTTCATGCCCTTGAAGCCTAACACCTACAAATGTCACAAGTATCAGTAAAACTGGTGCCAGGAGGCTGGAAGTAGGCCCAAGGCCTTGCAGGCCTTATTCTGATACTGTAAAGGAGTTAAATACACTTTCCTGAGTGTGTGAAGTGTTTTATTTTCACTCCTCCAGCCTGGGGTGAACCCTGAAATCTTACCCTGCGCGGAGCTCCATGACCCTGGGTAGAAGGTGCGACTTCATGCCCTTGAAGCCTAACACCTACAAATGTCACAAGTATCAGTAAAACTGGTGCCAGGAGGCTGGAAGTAGGCCCAAGGCCTTGCAGGCCTTATTCTGATACTGTAAAGTAGCTAAATACACTTTCCTGAGTATTTGAAGTGTTTTATGTTCACACTTCCATCCAGGGGTGAACCCTGAAATCTCACCCTGCGCGGAGTTCCATAACCCTGGGTAGAAGGTGCGACTTCATCCCCTTGAAGCCTAACACCTGCAAATGTCACAAGTATCAGTAAAACTGGTGCCAGGAGGCTGGAAGTAGGCCCAAGGCCTTGCAGGCCTTATTCTGATACTGTAAAGCAGCTAAATACACTTTCCTGAGTATGTGAAGTGTTTTATGTTCACACTTCCATCCAGGGGTGAACCCTGAAATCTCACCCTGCGCGGAGTTCCATAACCCTGGGTAGAAGGTGCGACTTCATCCCCTTGAAGCCTAACACCTGCAAATGTCACAAGTATCAGTAAAACTGGTGCCAGGAGGCTGGAAGTAGGCCCAAGGCCTTGCAGGCCTTATTCTGATACTGTAAAGGAGTTAAATACACTTTCCTGAGTGTGTGAAGTGTTTTATTTTCACCCCTCCAGCCTGGGGTGAAGCCTGAAATCTTACCCTGCGCGGAGCTCCATGACCCTGGGTAGAAGGTGCGACTTCATCCCCTTGAAGCCTAACACCTGCAAATGTCACAAGTATCAGTAAAACTGGTGCCAGGAGGCTGGAAGTAGGCCCAAGGCCTTGCAGGCCTTATTCTGATACTGTAAAGGAGTTAAATACACTTTCCTGAGTGTGTGAAGTGTTTTATTTTCACCCCTCCAGCCTGGGGTGAAGCCTGAAATCTTACCCTGCGCGGAGCTCCATGACCCTGGGTAGAAGGTGCGACTTCATCCCCTTGATGCCTAACACCTGCAAATGTCACAAGTATCAGTAAAACTGGTGCCAGGAGGCTGGAAGTAGGCCCAAGGCCTTGCAGGCCTTATTCTGATACTGCAAAGCAGCAAAATACACTTTCCTGAGTATGTGAAGTGTTTTATGTTCACACTTCCATCCAGGGGTGAACCCTGAAATCTCACCCTGCGCGGAGCTCCATAACCCTGGGTAGAAGGTGCGACTTCATCCCCTTGAAGCCTAACACCTGCAAATGTCACAAGTATCAGTAAAACTGGTGCCAAGAGGCTGGAAGTAGGCCCAAGGCCTTGCAGGCCTTATTCTGATACTGTAAAGCAGCTAAATACACTTTCCTGAGTATGTGAAGTGTTTTATTCTCACACTTCCATCCAGGGGTGAACCCTGAAATCTCACCCTGCGCGGAGTTCCATAACCCTGGGTAGAAGGTGCAACTTCATCCCCTTGAAGCCTAACACCTGCAAATGTCACAAGTATCAGTAAAACTGGTGCCAGGAGGCTGGAAGTAGGCCCAAGGCCTTGCAGGCCTTGTTCTGATACTGTAAAGGAGTTAAATACACTTTCCTGAGTATGAGAAGTGTTTTATTTTCACACCTCCAGCCAGGGGTGAACCCTGAAATCTTACCCTGCGCGGAGCTCCATAAACCTGGGTAGAAGGTGCGGCTTCATCCCCTTGAAGCCTAACACCTGCAAATGTCACAAGTATCAGTAAAACTGGTTCCAGGAGGCTGGAAGTAGGCCCAAGGCCTTGCAGGCCCTATTCTGATACTGTAAAGGAGCTAAATACACTTTCCTGAGTATGTGAAGTGTTTTATTTTCACACCTGCAGCCAGGGGTGAAGCCTGAAATCTTACCCTGCGCGGAGCTCCATGACCCTGGGTAGAAGGTGCGACTTCATCCCCTTGAAGCCGAACACCTGCAAATGTCACAAGTATCAGTAAAACTGGTGCCAGGAGGCTGGAAGTAGGCCCAAGGCCTTGCAGGCCTTATTCTGATACTGTAAAGCAGCTAAATACACTTTCCTGAGTATGTGAAGTGTTTTATGTTCACACTTCCATCCAGGGGTGAACCCTGAAATCTCACCCTGCGCGGAGCTCCATAACCCTGGGTAGAAGGTGCGACTTCATCCCCTTGAAGCCTAACACCTGCAAATGTCACAAGTATCAGTAAAACTGGTGCCAAGAGGCTGGAAGTAGGCCCAAGGCCTTGCAGGCCTTATTCTGATACTGTAAAGCAGCTAAATATACTTTCCTGAGTATGTGAAGTGTTTTATTCTCACACTTCCATTCAGGGGTGAACCCTGAAATCTCACCCTGCGCGGAGTTCCATAACCCTGGGTAGAAGGTGCAACTTCATCCCCTTGAAGCCTAACACCTGCAAATGTCACAAGTATCAGTAAAACTGGTGCCAGGAGGCTGGAAGTAGGCCCAAGGCCTTGCAGGCCTTGTTCTGATACTGTAAAGGAGTTAAATTCACTTTCCTGAGTATGAGAAGTGTTTTATTTTCACACCTCCAGCCAGGGGTGAAGCCTGAAATCTTACCCTGCGCGGAGCTCCATGACCCTGGGTAGAAGGTGCGACTTCATCCCCTTGAAGCCTAAGACCTGCAAATGTCACAAGTATCAGTAAAACTGGTGCCAGGAGGCTGGAAGTAGGCCCAAGGCCTTGCAGGCCTTATTCTGATACTGTAAAGCAGCTAAATACACTTTCCTGAGTATGTGAAGTGTTTTATTCTCACACTTCCATCCAGGGGTGAACCCTGAAATCTCACCCTGCACGGAGTTCCATAACCCTGGGTAGAAGGTGCGACTTCATCCCCTTGAAGCCTAACACCTGCAAATGTCACAACTTTCAGTAAAACTGGTGCCAGGAGGCTGGAAGTAGGCCCAAGGCCTTGCAGGCCTTATTCTGATACTGTAAATGAGTTAAATACACTTTCCTGAGTGTGTGAAGTGTTTTATTTTCAGTCCTCCAGCCAGGGGTGAAGCCTGAAATCTTACCCTGCGCGGAGCTCCATGACCCTGGGTAGAAGGTGCGACTTCATCCCCTTGAAGCCTAACACCTGCAAATGTCACAAGTATCAGTAAAACTGGTGCCAGGAGGCTGGAAGTAGGCCCAAGGCCTTGCAGGCCTTATTCTGATACTGTAAAGGAGTTAAATACACTTTCCTGAGTGTGTGAAGTGTTTTATTTTCACTCCTCCAGCCTGGGGTGAAGCCTGAAATCTTACCCTGCGCGGAGCTCCATGACCCTGGGTAGAAGGTGCGACTTCATCCCCTTGAAGCCTAAGACCTGCAAATGTCACAAGTATCAGTAAAACTGGTGCCAGGAGGCTGGAAGTAGGCCCAAGGCCTTGCAGGCCTTATTCTGATACTGTAAAGCAGCTAAATACACTTTCCTGAGTATGTGAAGTGTTTTATTCTCACACTTCCATCCAGGGGTGAACCCTGAAATCTCACCCTGCACGGAGTTCCATAACCCTGGGTAGAAGGTGCGACTTCATCCCCTTGAAGCCTAACACCTGCAAATGTCACAACTTTCAGTAAAACTGGTGCCAGGAGGCTGGAAGTAGGCCCAAGGCCTTGCAGGCCTTATTCTGATACTGTAAATGAGTTAAATACACTTTCCTGAGTGTGTGAAGTGTTTTATTTTCAGTCCTCCAGCCAGGGGTGAAGCCTGAAATCTTACCCTGCGCGGAGCTCCATGACCCTGGGTAGAAGGTGCGACTTCATCCCCTTGAAGCCTAACACCTGCAAATGTCACAAGTATCAGTAAAACTGGTGCCAGGAGGCTGGAAGTAGGCCCAAGGCCTTGCAGGCCTTATTCTGATACTGTAAAGGAGTTAAATACACTTTCCTGAGTGTGTGAAGTGTTTTATTTTCACTCCTCCAGCCTGGGGTGAAGCCTGAAATCTTACCCTGCGCGGAGCTCCATGACCCTGGGTAGAAGGTGCGACTTCATCCCCTTGAAGCCTAAGACCTGCAAATGTCACAAGTATCAGTAAAACTGGTGCCAGGAGGCTGGAAGTAGGCCCAAGGCCGTGCAGGCCTTATTCTGATACTGTAAAGCAGCTAAATACACTTTCCTGAGTATGTGAAGTGTTTTATTCTCACACTTCCATCCAGGGGTGAACCCTGAAATCTCACCCTGCGCGGAGTTCCATAACCCTGGGTAGAAGGTGCGACTTCATCCCCTTGAAGCCTAACACCTGCAAATGTCACAAGTATCAGTAAAACTGGTGCCAGGAGGCTGGAAGTAGGCCCAAGGCCTTGCAGGCCTTATTCTGATACTGTAAAGGAGTTAAATACACTTTCCTGAGTGTGTGAAGGGTTTTATTTTCACTCCTCCAGCCTGGGGTGAAGCTTGAAATCTTACCCTGCGCGGAGCTCCATGACCCTGGGTAGAAGGTGCGACTTCATCCCCTTGAAGCCTAACACCTGCAAATGTCACAAGTATCAGTAAAACTGGTGCCAGGAGGCCGGAAGTAGGCCCAAGGCCTTGCAGGCCTTATTCTGATGCTGTAAAGCAGCTAAATACACGTTCCTGAGTATGTGAAGTGTTTTATTCTCACACTTCCATCCAGGGGTGAACCCTGAAATCTCACCCTGCGCGGAGTTCCATAACCCTGGGTAGAAGGTGCGACTTCATCCCCTTGAAGCCTAACACCTGCAAATGTCACACGTATCAGTAAAACTGGTGCCAGGAGGCTGGAAGTAGGCCCAAGGCCTTGCAGGCCTTATTCTGATACTGTAAAGGAGTTAAATACACTTTCCTGAGTGTGTGAAGGGTTTTATTTTCACTCCTCCAGCCTGGGGTGAAGCCTGAAATCTTACCCTGCGCGGAGCTCCATGACCCTGGGTAGAAGGTGCGACTTCATCCCCTTGAAGCCTAACACCTACAAATGTCACAAGTATCAGTAAAACTGGTGCCAGGATGCTGGAAGTAGGCCCAAGGCCTTGCAGGCCTTATTCTGATACTGTAAAGTAGCTAAATACACTTTCCTGAGTATGTGAAGTGTTTTATTTTCACAGCTCAAGCCTGGGGTGGTCCCTGAAATCTTACCCTGCGTGGAGCTCCATGACCCTGGGCAGAAGGTGCGACTTCATGCCCTTGAAGCCTAACACCTACAAATGTCACAAGTATCAGTAAAACTGGTGCCAGGAGGCTGGAAGTAGGCCCAAGGCCTTGCAGGCCTTATTCTGATACTGTAAAGGAGTTAAATACACTTTCCTGAGTGTGTGAAGTGTTTTATTTTCACTCCTCCAGCCTGGGGTGAACCCTGAAATCTTACCCTGCGCGGAGCTCCATGACCCTGGGTAGAAGGTGCGACTTCATGCCCTTGAAGCCTAACACCTACAAATGTCACAAGTATCAGTAAAACTGGTGCCAGGAGGCTGGAAGTAGGCCCAAGGCCTTGCAGGCCTTATTCTGATACTGTAAAGTAGCTAAATACACTTTCCTGAGTATTTGAAGTGTTTTATGTTCACACTTCCATCCAGGGGTGAACCCTGAAATCTCACCCTGCGCGGAGTTCCATAACCCTGGGTAGAAGGTGCGACTTCATCCCCTTGAAGCCTAACACCTGCAAATGTCACAAGTATCAGTAAAACTGGTGCCAGGAGGCTGGAAGTAGGCCCAAGGCCTTGCAGGCCTTATTCTGATACTGTAAAGCAGCTAAATACACTTTCCTGAGTATGTGAAGTGTTTTATGTTCACACTTCCATCCAGGGGTGAACCCTGAAATCTCACCCTGCGCGGAGTTCCATAACCCTGGGTAGAAGGTGCGACTTCATCCCCTTGAAGCCTAACACCTGCAAATGTCACAAGTATCAGTAAAACTGGTGCCAGGAGGCTGGAAGTAGGCCCAAGGCCTTGCAGGCCTTATTCTGATACTGTAAAGGAGTTAAATACACTTTCCTGAGTGTGTGAAGTGTTTTATTTTCACCCCTCCAGCCTGGGGTGAAGCCTGAAATCTTACCCTGCGCGGAGCTCCATGACCCTGGGTAGAAGGTGCGACTTCATCCCCTTGATGCCTAACACCTGCAAATGTCACAAGTATCAGTAAAACTGGTGCCAGGAGGCTGGAAGTAGGCCCAAGGCCTTGCAGGCCTTATTCTGATACTGTAAAGCAGCTAAATACACTTTCCTGAGTATGTGAAGTGTTTTATGTTCACACTTCCATCCAGGGGTGAACCCTGAAATCTCACCCTGCGCGGAGCTCCATAACCCTGGGTAGAAGGTGCGACTTCATCCCCTTGAAGCCTAACACCTGCAAATGTCACAAGTATCAGTAAAACTGGTGCCAAGAGGCTGGAAGTAGGCCCAAGGCCTTGCAGGCCTTATTCTGATACTGTAAAGCAGCTAAATACACTTTCCTGAGTATGTGAAGTGTTTTATTCTCACACTTCCATCCAGGGGTGAACCCTGAAATCTCACCCTGCGCGGAGTTCCATAACCCTGGGTAGAAGGTGCAACTTCATCCCCTTGAAGCCTAACACCTGCAAATGTCACAAGTATCAGTAAAACTGGTGCCAGGAGGCTGGAAGTAGGCCCAAGGCCTTGCAGGCCTTGTTCTGATACTGTAAAGGAGTTAAATACACTTTCCTGAGTATGAGAAGTGTTTTATTTTCACACCTCCAGCCAGGGGTGAACCCTGAAATCTTACCCTGCGCGGAGCTCCATAAACCTGGGTAGAAGGTGCGGCTTCATCCCCTTGAAGCCTAACACCTGCAAATGTCACAAGTATCAGTAAAACTGGTTCCAGGAGGCTGGAAGTAGGCCCAAGGCCTTGCAGGCCCTATTCTGATACTGTAAAGGAGCTAAATACACTTTCCTGAGTATGTGAAGTGTTTTATTTTCACACCTGCAGCCAGGGGTGAAGCCTGAAATCTTACCCTGCGCGGAGCTCCATGACCCTGGGTAGAAGGTGCGACTTCATCCCCTTGAAGCCGAACACCTGCAAATGTCACAAGTATCAGTAAAACTGGTGCCAGGAGGCTGGAAGTAGGCCCAAGGCCTTGCAGGCCTTATTCTGATACTGTAAAGCAGCTAAATACACTTTCCTGAGTATGTGAAGTGTTTTATGTTCACACTTCCATCCAGGGGTGAACCCTGAAATCTCACCCTGCGCGGAGCTCCATAACCCTGGGTAGAAGGTGCGACTTCATCCCCTTGAAGCCTAACACCTGCAAATGTCACAAGTATCAGTAAAACTGGTGCCAGGAGGCCGGAAGTAGGCCCAAGGCCTTGCAGGCCTTATTGTGATACTGTAAAGGAGTTAAATACACTTTCCTGAGTGTGTGAAGTGTTTTATTTTCACAGCTCAAGCCTGGGATGAACCCTGAAATCTCACCCTGCGCGGAGTTCCATAACCCTGGGTAGAAGGTGCGACTTCATCCCCTTGAAGCCTAACACCTACAAATGTCACAAGTATCAGTAAAACTGGTGCCAGGAGGCTGGAAGTAGGCCCAAGGCCTTGCAGGCCTTATTCTGATACTGTAAAGGAGCTAAATACACTTTCCTGAGTATGTGAAGTGTTTTGTTTTCACACCTGCAGCCAGGGGTGAAACCTGAAATCTTACCCTGGGCGGAGCTCCATGACCCTGGGTAGAAGGTGCGACTTCATCCCCTTGAAGCCGAACACCTGCAAATGTCACAAGTATCAGTAAAACTGGTGCCAGGAGGCTGGAAGTAGGCCCAAGGCCTTGCAGGCCTTATTCTGATACTGTAAAGCAGCTAAATACACTTTCCTGAGTATGTGAAGTGTTTTATGTTCACACTTCCATCCAGGGGTGAACCCTGAAATCTCACCCTGCGCGGAGCTCCATAACCCTGGGTAGAAGGTGCGACTTCATCCCCTTGAAGCCTAACACCTGCAAATGTCACAAGTATCAGTAAAACTGGTGCCAGGAGGCCGGAAGTAGGCCCAAGGCCTTGCAGGCCTTATTGTGATACTGTAAAGGAGTTAAATACACTTTCCTGAGTGTGTGAAGTGTTTTATTTTCACAGCTCAAGCCTGGGATGAACCCTGAAATCTCACCCTGCGCGGAGTTCCATAACCCTGGGTAGAAGGTGCGACTTCATCCCCTTGAAGCCTAACACCTACAAATGTCACAAGTATCAGTAAAACTGGTGCCAGGAGGCTGGAAGTAGGCCCAAGGCCTTGCAGGCCTTATTCTGATACTGTAAAGTAGCTAAATACACTTTCCTGAGTATTTGAAGTGTTTTATGTTCACACTTCCATCCAGGGGTGAACCCTGAAATCTCACCCTGCGCGGAGTTCCATAACCCTGGGTAGAAGGTGCGACTTCATCCCCTTGAAGCCTAACACCTGCAAATGTCACAAGTATCAGTAAAACTGGTGCCAGGAGGCTGGAAGTAGGCCCAAGGCCTTGCAGGCCTTATTCTGATACTGTAAAGCAGCTAAATACACTTTCCTGAGTATGTGAAGTGTTTTATGTTCACACTTCCATCCAGGGGTGAACCCTGAAATCTCACCCTGCGCGGAGTTCCATAACCCTGGGTAGAAGGTGCGACTTCATCCCCTTGAAGCCTAACACCTGCAAATGTCACAAGTATCAGTAAAACTGGTGCCAGGAGGCTGGAAGTAGGCCCAAGGCCTTGCAGGCCTTATTCTGATACTGTAAAGGAGTTAAATACACTTTCCTGAGTGTGTGAAGTGTTTTATTTTCACCCCTCCAGCCTGGGGTGAAGCCTGAAATCTTACCCTGCGCGGAGCTCCATGACCCTGGGTAGAAGGTGCGACTTCATCCCCTTGATGCCTAACACCTGCAAATGTCACAAGTATCAGTAAAACTGGTGCCAGGAGGCTGGAAGTAGGCCCAAGGCCTTGCAGGCCTTATTCTGATACTGTAAAGCAGCTAAATACACTTTCCTGAGTATGTGAAGTGTTTTATGTTCACACTTCCATCCAGGGGTGAACCCTGAAATCTCACCCTGCGCGGAGCTCCATAACCCTGGGTAGAAGGTGCGACTTCATCCCCTTGAAGCCTAACACCTGCAAATGTCACAAGTATCAGTAAAACTGGTGCCAAGAGGCTGGAAGTAGGCCCAAGGCCTTGCAGGCCTTATTCTGATACTGTAAAGCAGCTAAATACACTTTCCTGAGTATGTGAAGTGTTTTATTCTCACACTTCCATCCAGGGGTGAACCCTGAAATCTCACCCTGCGCGGAGTTCCATAACCCTGGGTAGAAGGTGCAACTTCATCCCCTTGAAGCCTAACACCTGCAAATGTCACAAGTATCAGTAAAACTGGTGCCAGGAGGCTGGAAGTAGGCCCAAGGCCTTGCAGGCCTTGTTCTGATACTGTAAAGGAGTTAAATACACTTTCCTGAGTATGAGAAGTGTTTTATTTTCACACCTCCAGCCAGGGGTGAACCCTGAAATCTTACCCTGCGCGGAGCTCCATAAACCTGGGTAGAAGGTGCGGCTTCATCCCCTTGAAGCCTAACACCTGCAAATGTCACAAGTATCAGTAAAACTGGTTCCAGGAGGCTGGAAGTAGGCCCAAGGCCTTGCAGGCCCTATTCTGATACTGTAAAGGAGCTAAATACACTTTCCTGAGTATGTGAAGTGTTTTATTTTCACACCTGCAGCCAGGGGTGAAGCCTGAAATCTTACCCTGCGCGGAGCTCCATGACCCTGGGTAGAAGGTGCGACTTCATCCCCTTGAAGCCGAACACCTGCAAATGTCACAAGTATCAGTAAAACTGGTGCCAGGAGGCTGGAAGTAGGCCCAAGGCCTTGCAGGCCTTATTCTGATACTGTAAAGCAGCTAAATACACTTTCCTGAGTATGTGAAGTGTTTTATGTTCACACTTCCATCCAGGGGTGAACCCTGAAATCTCACCCTGCGCGGAGCTCCATAACCCTGGGTAGAAGGTGCGACTTCATCCCCTTGAAGCCTAACACCTGCAAATGTCACAAGTATCAGTAAAACTGGTGCCAGGAGGCCGGAAGTAGGCCCAAGGCCTTGCAGGCCTTATTGTGATACTGTAAAGGAGTTAAATACACTTTCCTGAGTGTGTGAAGTGTTTTATTTTCACAGCTCAAGCCTGGGATGAACCCTGAAATCTCACCCTGCGCGGAGTTCCATAACCCTGGGTAGAAGGTGCGACTTCATCCCCTTGAAGCCTAACACCTACAAATGTCACAAGTATCAGTAAAACTGGTGCCAGGAGGCTGGAAGTAGGCCCAAGGCCTTGCAGGCCTTATTCTGATACTGTAAAGGAGCTAAATACACTTTCCTGAGTATGTGAAGTGTTTTGTTTTCACACCTGCAGCCAGGGGTGAAACCTGAAATCTTACCCTGGGCGGAGCTCCATAACCCTGGGTAGAAGGTGCGACTTCGTCCCCTTGAAGCCTAACACCTGCAAATGTCACAAGTATCAGTACAACTGGTGCCAGGAGGCTGGAAGTAGGCCCAAGGCCTTGCAGGCCTTTTTCTGATACTGTAAAGGGGTTAAATACACTTTACTGAGTATGTGAAGTGTTTTGTTTTCACACCTGCAGCCAGGGGTGAAACCTGAAATCGTATCCTGCGCGGAGCTCCATAACCCTGGGTAGAAGGTTTGACTTTGTTCCCTTGAAGCTTGACACCTCCAAGTGTCACAAGTATCAGTAAAACTGGTGCCTGGAGGCTGGAAACACACCCATGGCCTGGCAGGCCTTGTTCTGATACTGTAAAGGAGTTAAATACACTTTCCTGAGTATGTGAAGTGTTTTATTCTCACACTTCCATCCAGGGGTGAACCCTGAAATCTCACCCTGCGCGGAGTTCCATAACCCTGGGTAGAAGGTGCGACTTCATCCCCTTGAAGCCTAACACCTGCAAATGTCACAAGTATCAGTAAAACTGGTGCCAGGAGGCTGGAAGTAGGCCCAAGGCCTTGCAGGCCTTATTCTGATACTGTAAAGCAGCTAAATACACTTTCCTGAGTATGTGAAGTGTTTTATTCTCACACTTCCATCCAGGGGTGAACCCTGAAATCTCACCCTGCGCGGAGTTCCATAATGCTGGGTAGAAGGTGCGACTTCATCCCCTTGAAGCCTAACACCTGCAAATGTCACAAGTATCAGTAAAACTGGTGCCAGGAGGCTGGGAGTAGGCCCAAGGCCTTGCAGGCCTTATTCTGATACTGTAAAGGAGTTAAATACACTTTCCTGAGTGTGTGAAGTGTTTTATTTTCACTCCTCCAGCCTGGGGTGAAGCCTGAAATCTTACCCTGCGCGGAGCTCCATGACCCTGGGTAGAAGGTGCGACTTCATCCCCTTGAAGCCTAAGACCTGCAAATGTCACAAGTATCAGTAAAACTGGTGCCAGGAGGCTGGAAGTAGGCCCAAGGCCTTGCAGGCCTTATTCTGATACTGTAAAGCAGCTAAATACACTTTCCTGAGTATGTGAAGTGTTTTATTCTCACACTTCCATCCAGGGGTGAACCCTGAAATCTCACCCTGCGCGGAGTTCCATAACCCTGGGTAGAAGGTGCGACTTCATCCCCTTGAAGCCTAACACCTGCAAATGTCACAACTTTCAGTAAAACTGGTGCCAGGAGGCTGGAAGTAGGCCCAAGGCCTTGCAGGCCTTATTCTGATACTGTAAATGAGTTAAATACACTTTCCTGAGTGTGTGAAGTGTTTTATTTTCAGTCCTCCAGCCAGGGGTGAAGCCTGAAATCTTACCCTGCGCGGAGCTCCATGACCCTGGGTAGAAGGTGCGACTTCATCCCCTTGAAGCCTAACACCTGCAAATGTCACAAGTATCAGTAAAACTGGTGCCAGGAGGCTGGAAGTAGGCCCAAGGCCTTGCAGGCCTTATTCTGATACTGTAAAGGAGTTAAATACACTTTCCTGAGTGTGTGAAGTGTTTTATTTTCACTCCTCCAGCCTGGGGTGAAGCCTGAAATCTTACCCTGCGCGGAGCTCCATGACCCTGGGTAGAAGGTGCGACTTCATCCCCTTGAAGCCTAAGACCTGCAAATGTCACAAGTATCAGTAAAACTGGTGCCAGGAGGCTGGAAGTAGGCCCAAGGCCGTGCAGGCCTTATTCTGATACTGTAAAGCAGCTAAATACACTTTCCTGAGTATGTGAAGTGTTTTATTCTCACACTTCCATCCAGGGGTGAACCCTGAAATCTCACCCTGCGCGGAGTTCCATAACCCTGGGTAGAAGGTGCGACTTCATCCCCTTGAAGCCTAACACCTGCAAATGTCACAAGTATCAGTAAAACTGGTGCCAGGAGGCTGGAAGTAGGCCCAAGGCCTTGCAGGCCTTATTCTGATACTGTAAAGGAGTTAAATACACTTTCCTGAGTGTGTGAAGGGTTTTATTTTCACTCCTCCAGCCTGGGGTGAAGCTTGAAATCTTACCCTGCGCGGAGCTCCATGACCCTGGGTAGAAGGTGCGACTTCATCCCCTTGAAGCCTAACACCTGCAAATGTCACAAGTATCAGTAAAACTGGTGCCAGGAGGCTGGAAGTAGGCCCAAGGCCTTGCAGGCCTTATTCTGATGCTGTAAAGCAGCTAAATACACGTTCCTGAGTATGTGAAGTGTTTTATTCTCACACTTCCATCCAGGGGTGAACCCTGAAATCTCACCCTGCGCGGAGTTCCATAACCCTGGGTAGAAGGTGCGACTTCATCCCCTTGAAGCCTAACACCTGCAAATGTCACAAGTATCAGTAAAACTGGTGCCAGGAGGCTGGAAGTAGGCCCAAGGCCTTGCAGGCCTTATTCTGATACTGTAAAGGAGTTAAATACACTTTCCTGAGTGTGTGAAGGGTTTTATTTTCACTCCTCCAGCCTGGGGTGAAGCCTGAAATCTTACCCTGCGCGGAGCTCCATGACCCTGGGTAGAAGGTGCGACTTCATCCCCTTGAAGCCTAACACCTACAAATGTCACAAGTATCAGTAAAACTGGTGCCAGGATGCTGGAAGTAGGCCCAAGGCCTTGCAGGCCTTATTCTGATACTGTAAAGTAGCTAAATACACTTTCCTGAGTATGTGAAGTGTTTTATTTTCACAGCTCAAGCCTGGGGTGGTCCCTGAAATCTTACCCTGCGTGGAGCTCCATGACCCTGGGCAGAAGGTGCGACTTCATGCCCTTGAAGCCTAACACCTACAAATGTCACAAGTATCAGTAAAACTGGTGCCAGGAGGCTGGAAGTAGGCCCAAGGCCTTGCAGGCCTTATTCTGATACTGTAAAGGAGTTAAATACACTTTCCTGAGTGTGTGAAGTGTTTTATTTTCACTCCTCCAGCCTGGGGTGAACCCTGAAATCTTACCCTGCGCGGAGCTCCATGACCCTGGGTAGAAGGTGCGACTTCATGCCCTTGAAGCCTAACACCTACAAATGTCACAAGTATCAGTAAAACTGGTGCCAGGAGGCTGGAAGTAGGCCCAAGGCCTTGCAGGCCTTATTCTGATACTGTAAAGTAGCTAAATACACTTTCCTGAGTATTTGAAGTGTTTTATGTTCACACTTCCATCCAGGGGTGAACCCTGAAATCTCACCCTGCGCGGAGTTCCATAACCCTGGGTAGAAGGTGCGACTTCATCCCCTTGAAGCCTAACACCTGCAAATGTCACAAGTATCAGTAAAACTGGTGCCAGGAGGCTGGAAGTAGGCCCAAGGCCTTGCAGGCCTTATTCTGATACTGTAAAGCAGCTAAATACACTTTCCTGAGTATGTGAAGTGTTTTATGTTCACACTTCCATCCAGGGGTGAACCCTGAAATCTCACCCTGCGCGGAGTTCCATAACCCTGGGTAGAAGGTGCGACTTCATCCCCTTGAAGCCTAACACCTGCAAATGTCACAAGTATCAGTAAAACTGGTGCCAGGAGGCTGGAAGTAGGCCCAAGGCCTTGCAGGCCTTATTCTGATACTGTAAAGCAGCTAAATACACTTTCCTGAGTATGTGAAGTGTTTTATGTTCACACTTCCATCCAGGGGTGAACCCTGAAATCTCACCCTGCGCGGAGTTCCATAACCCTGGGTAGAAGGTGCGACTTCATCCCCTTGAAGCCTAACACCTGCAAATGTCACAAGTATCAGTAAAACTGGTGCCAGGAGGCTGGAAGTAGGCCCAAGGCCTTGCAGGCCTTATTCTGATACTGTAAAGGAGTTAAATACACTTTCCTGAGTGTGTGAAGTGTTTTATTTTCACCCCTCCAGCCTGGGGTGAAGCCTGAAATCTTACCCTGCGCGGAGCTCCATGACCCTGGGTAGAAGGTGCGACTTCATCCCCTTGATGCCTAACACCTGCAAATGTCACAAGTATCAGTAAAACTGGTGCCAGGAGGCTGGAAGTAGGCCCAAGGCCTTGCAGGCCTTATTCTGATACTGTAAAGCAGCTAAATACACTTTCCTGAGTATGTGAAGTGTTTTATGTTCACACTTCCATCCAGGGGTGAACCCTGAAATCTCACCCTGCGCGGAGCTCCATAACCCTGGGTAGAAGGTGCGACTTCATCCCCTTGAAGCCTAACACCTGCAAATGTCACAAGTATCAGTAAAACTGGTGCCAAGAGGCTGGAAGTAGGCCCAAGGCCTTGCAGGCCTTATTCTGATACTGTAAAGCAGCTAAATACACTTTCCTGAGTATGTGAAGTGTTTTATTCTCACACTTCCATCCAGGGGTGAACCCTGAAATCTCACCCTGCGCGGAGTTCCATAACCCTGGGTAGAAGGTGCAACTTCATCCCCTTGAAGCCTAACACCTGCAAATGTCACAAGTATCAGTAAAACTGGTGCCAGGAGGCTGGAAGTAGGCCCAAGGCCTTGCAGGCCTTGTTCTGATACTGTAAAGGAGTTAAATACACTTTCCTGAGTATGAGAAGTGTTTTATTTTCACACCTCCAGCCAGGGGTGAACCCTGAAATCTTACCCTGCGCGGAGCTCCATAAACCTGGGTAGAAGGTGCGGCTTCATCCCCTTGAAGCCTAACACCTGCAAATGTCACAAGTATCAGTAAAACTGGTTCCAGGAGGCTGGAAGTAGGCCCAAGGCCTTGCAGGCCCTATTCTGATACTGTAAAGGAGCTAAATACACTTTCCTGAGTATGTGAAGTGTTTTATTTTCACACCTGCAGCCAGGGGTGAAGCCTGAAATCTTACCCTGCGCGGAGCTCCATGACCCTGGGTAGAAGGTGCGACTTCATCCCCTTGAAGCCGAACACCTGCAAATGTCACAAGTATCAGTAAAACTGGTGCCAGGAGGCTGGAAGTAGGCCCAAGGCCTTGCAGGCCTTATTCTGATACTGTAAAGCAGCTAAATACACTTTCCTGAGTATGTGAAGTGTTTTATGTTCACACTTCCATCCAGGGGTGAACCCTGAAATCTCACCCTGCGCGGAGCTCCATAACCCTGGGTAGAAGGTGCGACTTCATCCCCTTGAAGCCTAACACCTGCAAATGTCACAAGTATCAGTAAAACTGGTGCCAAGAGGCTGGAAGTAGGCCCAAGGCCTTGCAGGCCTTATTCTGATACTGTAAAGCAGCTAAATATACTTTCCTGAGTATGTGAAGTGTTTTATTCTCACACTTCCATCCAGGGGTGAACCCTGAAATCTCACCCTGCGCGGAGTTCCATAACCCTGGGTAGAAGGTGCAACTTCATCCCCTTGAAGCCTAACACCTGCAAATGTCACAAGTATCAGTAAAACTGGTGCCAGGAGGCTGGAAGTAGGCCCAAGGCCTTGCAGGCCTTGTTCTGATACTGTAAAGGAGTTAAATACACTTTCCTGAGTATGAGAAGTGTTTTATTTTCACACCTCCAGCCAGGGGTGAACCCTGAAATCTTACCCTGCGCGGAGCTCCATAAACCTGGGTAGAAGGTGCGGCTTCATCCCCTTGAAGCCTAACACCTGCAAATGTCACAAGTATCAGTAAAACTGGTTCCAGGAGGCTGGAAGTAGGCCCAAGGCCTTGCAGGCCCTATTCTGATACTGTAAAGGAGCTAAATACACTTTCCTGAGTATGTGAAGTGTTTTATTTTCACACCTGCAGCCAGGGGTGAAGCCTGAAATCTTACCCTGCGCGGAGCTCCATGACCCTGGGTAGAAGGTGCGACTTCATCCCCTTGAAGCCGAACACCTGCAAATGTCACAAGTATCAGTAAAACTGGTGCCAGGAGGCTGGAAGTAGGCCCAAGGCCTTGCAGGCCTTATTCTGATACTGTAAAGGAGTTAAATACACTTTCCTGAGTGTGTGAAGTGTTTTATTTTCACTCCTCCAGCCTGGGGTGAAGCCTGAAATCTTACCCTGCGCGGAGCTCCATGACCCTGGGTAGAAGGTGCGACTTCATCCCCTTGATGCCTAACACCTGCAAATGTCACAAGTATCAGTAAAACTGGTGCCAGGAGGCTGGAAGTAGGCCCAAGGCCTTGCAGGCCTTATTCTGATACTGTAAAGGAGTTAAATACACTTTCCTGAGTGTGTGAAGTGTTTTATTTTCACTCCTCCAGCCTGGGGTGAAGCCTGAAATCTTACCCTGCGCGGAGCTCCATGACCCTGGGTAGAAGGTGCGACTTCATCCCCTTGAAGCCTAAGACCTGCAAATGTCACAAGTATCAGTAAAACTGGTGCCAGGAGGCTGGAAGTAGGCCCAAGGCCTTGCAGGCCTTATTCTGATACTGTAAAGCAGCTAAATACACTTTCCTGAGTATGTGAAGTGTTTTATTCTCACACTTCCATCCAGGGGTGAACCCTGAAATCTCACCCTGCACGGAGTTCCATAACCCTGGGTAGAAGGTGCGACTTCATCCCCTTGAAGCCTAACACCTGCAAATGTCACAACTTTCAGTAAAACTGGTGCCAGGAGGCTGGAAGTAGGCCCAAGGCCTTGCAGGCCTTATTCTGATACTGTAAATGAGTTAAATACACTTTCCTGAGTGTGTGAAGTGTTTTATTTTCAGTCCTCCAGCCAGGGGTGAAGCCTGAAATCTTACCCTGCGCGGAGCTCCATGACCCTGGGTAGAAGGTGCGACTTCATCCCCTTGAAGCCTAACACCTGCAAATGTCACAAGTATCAGTAAAACTGGTGCCAGGAGGCTGGAAGTAGGCCCAAGGCCTTGCAGGCCTTATTCTGATACTGTAAAGGAGTTAAATACACTTTCCTGAGTGTGTGAAGTGTTTTATTTTCACTCCTCCAGCCTGGGGTGAAGCCTGAAATCTTACCCTGCGCGGAGCTCCATGACCCTGGGTAGAAGGTGCGACTTCATCCCCTTGAAGCCTAAGACCTGCAAATGTCACAAGTATCAGTAAAACTGGTGCCAGGAGGCTGGAAGTAGGCCCAAGGCCGTGCAGGCCTTATTCTGATACTGTAAAGCAGCTAAATACACTTTCCTGAGTATGTGAAGTGTTTTATTCTCACACTTCCATCCAGGGGTGAACCCTGAAATCTCACCCTGCGCGGAGTTCCATAACCCTGGGTAGAAGGTGCGACTTCATCCCCTTGAAGCCTAACACCTGCAAATGTCACAAGTATCAGTAAAACTGGTGCCAGGAGGCTGGAAGTAGGCCCAAGGCCTTGCAGGCCTTATTCTGATACTGTAAAGGAGTTAAATACACTTTCCTGAGTGTGTGAAGGGTTTTATTTTCACTCCTCCAGCCTGGGGTGAAGCTTGAAATCTTACCCTGCGCGGAGCTCCATGACCCTGGGTAGAAGGTGCGACTTCATCCCCTTGAAGCCTAACACCTGCAAATGTCACAAGTATCAGTAAAACTGGTGCCAGGAGGCCGGAAGTAGGCCCAAGGCCTTGCAGGCCTTATTCTGATGCTGTAAAGCAGCTAAATACACGTTCCTGAGTATGTGAAGTGTTTTATTCTCACACTTCCATCCAGGGGTGAACCCTGAAATCTCACCCTGCGCGGAGTTCCATAACCCTGGGTAGAAGGTGCGACTTCATCCCCTTGAAGCCTAACACCTGCAAATGTCACACGTATCAGTAAAACTGGTGCCAGGAGGCTGGAAGTAGGCCCAAGGCCTTGCAGGCCTTATTCTGATACTGTAAAGGAGTTAAATACACTTTCCTGAGTGTGTGAAGGGTTTTATTTTCACTCCTCCAGCCTGGGGTGAAGCCTGAAATCTTACCCTGCGCGGAGCTCCATGACCCTGGGTAGAAGGTGCGACTTCATCCCCTTGAAGCCTAACACCTACAAATGTCACAAGTATCAGTAAAACTGGTGCCAGGATGCTGGAAGTAGGCCCAAGGCCTTGCAGGCCTTATTCTGATACTGTAAAGTAGCTAAATACACTTTCCTGAGTATGTGAAGTGTTTTATTTTCACAGCTCAAGCCTGGGGTGGTCCCTGAAATCTTACCCTGCGTGGAGCTCCATGACCCTGGGCAGAAGGTGCGACTTCATGCCCTTGAAGCCTAACACCTACAAATGTCACAAGTATCAGTAAAACTGGTGCCAGGAGGCTGGAAGTAGGCCCAAGGCCTTGCAGGCCTTATTCTGATACTGTAAAGGAGTTAAATACACTTTCCTGAGTGTGTGAAGTGTTTTATTTTCACTCCTCCAGCCTGGGGTGAACCCTGAAATCTTACCCTGCGCGGAGCTCCATGACCCTGGGTAGAAGGTGCGACTTCATGCCCTTGAAGCCTAACACCTACAAATGTCACAAGTATCAGTAAAACTGGTGCCAGGAGGCTGGAAGTAGGCCCAAGGCCTTGCAGGCCTTATTCTGATACTGTAAAGTAGCTAAATACACTTTCCTGAGTATTTGAAGTGTTTTATGTTCACACTTCCATCCAGGGGTGAACCCTGAAATCTCACCCTGCGCGGAGTTCCATAACCCTGGGTAGAAGGTGCGACTTCATCCCCTTGAAGCCTAACACCTGCAAATGTCACAAGTATCAGTAAAACTGGTGCCAGCAGGCTGGAAGTAGGCCCAAGGCCTTGCAGGCCTTATTCTGATACTGTAAAGCAGCTAAATACACTTTCCTGAGTATGTGAAGTGTTTTATGTTCACACTTCCATCCAGGGGTGAACCCTGAAATCTCACCCTGCGCGGAGTTCCATAACCCTGGGTAGAAGGTGCGACTTCATCCCCTTGAAGCCTAACACCTGCAAATGTCACAAGTATCCGTAAAACTGGTGCCAGGAGGCTGGAAGTAGGCCCAAGGCCTTGCAGGCCTTATTCTGATACTGTAAATGAGTTAAATACACTTTCCTGAGTGTGTGAAGTGTTTTATTTTCACCCCTCCAGCCTGGGGTGAAGCCTGAAATCTTACCCTGCGCGGAGCTCCATGACCCTGGGTAGAAGGTGCGACTTCATCCCCTTGATGCCTAACACCTGCAAATGTCACAAGTATCAGTAAAACTGGTGCCAGGAGGCTGGAAGTAGGCCCAAGGCCTTGCAGGCCTTATTCTGATACTGTAAAGCAGCTAAATACACTTTCCTGAGTATGTGAAGTGTTTTATGTTCACACTTCCATCCAGGGGTGAACCCTGAAATCTCACCCTGCGCGGAGCTCCATAACCCTGGGTAGAAGGTGCGACTTCATCCCCTTGAAGCCTAACACCTGCAAATGTCACAAGTATCAGTAAAACTGGTGCCAAGAGGCTGGAAGTAGGCCCAAGGCCTTGCAGGCCTTATTCTGATACTGTAAAGCAGCTAAATACACTTTCCTGAGTATGTGAAGTGTTTTATTCTCACACTTCCATCCAGGGGTGAACCCTGAAATCTCACCCTGCGCGGAGTTCCATAACCCTGGGTAGAAGGTGCAACTTCATCCCCTTGAAGCCTAACACCTGCAAATGTCACAAGTATCAGTAAAACTGGTGCCAGGAGGCTGGAAGTAGGCCCAAGGCCTTGCAGGCCTTGTTCTGATACTGTAAAGGAGTTAAATACACTTTCCTGAGTATGAGAAGTGTTTTATTTTCACACCTCCAGCCAGGGGTGAACCCTGAAATCTTACCCTGCGCGGAGCTCCATAAACCTGGGTAGAAGGTGCGGCTTCATCCCCTTGAAGCCTAACACCTGCAAATGTCACAAGTATCAGTAAAACTGGTTCCAGGAGGCTGGAAGTAGGCCCAAGGCCTTGCAGGCCCTATTCTGATACTGTAAAGGAGCTAAATACACTTTCCTGAGTATGTGAAGTGTTTTATTTTCACACCTGCAGCCAGGGGTGAAGCCTGAAATCTTACCCTGCGCGGAGCTCCATGACCCTGGGTAGAAGGTGCGACTTCATCCCCTTGAAGCCGAACACCTGCAAATGTCACAAGTATCAGTAAAACTGGTGCCAGGAGGCTGGAAGTAGGCCCAAGGCCTTGCAGGCCTTATTCTGATACTGTAAAGCAGCTAAATACACTTTCCTGAGTATGTGAAGTGTTTTATGTTCACACTTCCATCCAGGGGTGAACCCTGAAATCTCACCCTGCGCGGAGCTCCATAACCCTGGGTAGAAGGTGCGACTTCATCCCCTTGAAGCCTAACACCTGCAAATGTCACAAGTATCAGTAAAACTGGTGCCAAGAGGCTGGAAGTAGGCCCAAGGCCTTGCAGGCCTTATTCTGATACTGTAAAGCAGCTAAATATACTTTCCTGAGTATGTGAAGTGTTTTATTCTCACACTTCCATCCAGGGGTGAACCCTGAAATCTCACCCTGCGCGGAGTTCCATAACCCTGGGTAGAAGGTGCAACTTCATCCCCTTGAAGCCTAACACCTGCAAATGTCACAAGTATCAGTAAAACTGGTGCCAGGAGGCTGGAAGTAGGCCCAAGGCCTTGCAGGCCTTGTTCTGATACTGTAAAGGAGTTAAATACACTTTCCTGAGTATGAGAAGTGTTTTATTTTCACACCTCCAGCCAGGGGTGAACCCTGAAATCTTACCCTGCGCGGAGCTCCATAAACCTGGGTAGAAGGTGCGGCTTCATCCCCTTGAAGCCTAACACCTGCAAATGTCACAAGTATCAGTAAAACTGGTTCCAGGAGGCTGGAAGTAGGCCCAAGGCCTTGCAGGCCCTATTCTGATACTGTAAAGGAGCTAAATACACTTTCCTGAGTATGTGAAGTGTTTTATTTTCACACCTGCAGCCAGGGGTGAAGCCTGAAATCTTACCCTGCGCGGAGCTCCATGACCCTGGGTAGAAGGTGCGACTTCATCCCCTTGAAGCCGAACACCTGCAAATGTCACAAGTATCAGTAAAACTGGTGCCAGGAGGCTGGAAGTAGGCCCAAGGCCTTGCAGGCCTTATTCTGATACTGTAAAGGAGTTAAATACACTTTCCTGAGTGTGTGAAGTGTTTTATTTTCACTCCTCCAGCCTGGGGTGAAGCCTGAAATCTTACCCTGCGCGGAGCTCCATGACCCTGGGTAGAAGGTGCGACTTCATCCCCTTGATGCCTAACACCTGCAAATGTCACAAGTATCAGTAAAACTGGTGCCAGGAGGCTGGAAGTAGGCCCAAGGCCTTGCAGGCCTTATTCTGATACTGTAAAGGAGTTAAATAAACTTTCCTGAGCATGTGAAGTGTTTTATTTTCTCACCTCCAGCCAAGGGGTGAACCCTGACATCGCACCCTGCGCAGAGCTCCATAACCCTGGGTAGAAGGTGCGACTTCATCCCCTTGAAGCCTAACACCTTTAAATGTCACAAGTATCAGTAAAACTGGTGCCAGGAGGCTGGAAACACACCCAAGGCCTTGCAGGCCCTATTCTGATACTGTAAAGCAGCTAAATACACTTTCCTGAGTATGTGAAGTGTTTTATGTTCACACTTCCATCCAGGGGTGAACCCTGAAATCTCACCCTGCGCGGAGTTCCATAACCCTGGGTGGAAGGTGCGACTTCATCCCCTTGAAGCATGACATCTCCCAGTGTCACAAGTATCAGTACAACTGGTGCCTTGAGGCTGGAAACATACCCACGGCCTTGCAGGCCTTGTTCTGATACTGTAAATGAGTGAAATA
Source organism: Triturus cristatus (assembly GCF_964204655.1). Taxonomy (NCBI): domain Eukaryota; kingdom Metazoa; phylum Chordata; class Amphibia; order Caudata; family Salamandridae; genus Triturus; species Triturus cristatus. The sequence continues at coordinate 88,835 of NW_028187280.1, read as the reverse complement.
AACTTTCCTGAGCATGTGAAGTGTTTTATTTTCTCACCTCCAGCCAAGGGGTGAACCCTGACATCGCACCCTGCGCAGAGCTCCATAACCCTGGGTAGAAGGTGCGACTTCATCCCCTTGAAGCCTTACACCTTTAAATGTCACAAGTATCAGTAAAACTGGTGCCAGGAGGCTGGAAACACACCCAAGGCCTTGCAGGCCCTATTCTGATACTGTAAAGCAGCTAAATACACTTTCCTGAGTATGTGAAGTGTTTTATGTTCACACTTCCATCCAGGGGTGAACCCTGAAATCTCACCCTGCGCGGAGTTCCATAACCCTGGGTGGAAGGTGCGACTTCATCCCCTTGAAGCCTAACACCTGCAAATGTCACAAGTATCAGTAAAACTGGTTCCAGGAGGCTGGAAGTAGGCCCAAGGCCTTGCAGGCCTTATTCTGATACTGTAAAGCAGCTAAATACACTTTCCTGAGTATGTGAAGTGTTTTATCTTCACAGCTCAAGCCTGGGGTGAACCCTGAAATCTTATCCTGCGCGGAGCTCCATGACCCTGGGTAGAAGGTGCGACTTCATCCCCTTGAAGCATGACATCTCCCAGTGTCACAAGTATCAGTACAACTGGTGCCTTGAGGCTGGAAACATACCCAAGGCCTTGCAGGCCTTGTTCTGATACTGTAAATGAGTGAAATAAACTTTCCTGAGCATGTGAAGTGTTTTATTTTCACACCTCCAGCCAGGGGCGAAACCTGAAATCTTACCCTGCGCGGAGCTCCATAGCCCTGGGTAGAAGGAGATACTGTGTCCCCTTAAACCTGTAAATTTCAAAATGTCATATAAAGAATAAAACAAGCGCCTGGAGGCTAGAAATGGGCCCGAGACACTGAAGTCTTGGATCTGATAATGTAAAGGGCTTTGTGTACCTTTTGAGTGAAGTTTTTTTTCCCACCTCCATCCGAGGGGTAAATCCTGAAATATTACCCCAATCGAAGCTCCATAGCCCTGGGTTGAAAAAGTGACTTTGTTCCCTTGGACCTAAAATTTTAGTACATTTTTGTTATTTTTTTATTAAACATTGTTAAAGGGATGACTGGAGGCTAATAAAATGGACCAGATACTGTGAAGGACTTTATTTCATTTTTGGGCGAAAAAAAAAATATTTAAAAAATATGTATGTATTATATTATTATTGCAATTTTTTTTTTTTTTTTTTTTTTGTGGGCCTATCTCTGGCTAAGGGGGAAAACCTGAAATGTTACCCGAAGCGGAGCTCCATTGCCCTGGGTAAAAGTAGTGCCATGGTCCCCTTGAACCAAAATAATAAATAAATAAAAAAAAGTACTAAAACAGGTGCTTAAAGGCCCCGAAATCGGTCACGATCGTTCACAAAAAAAAATTAGGATCCCACACCCCATGGGCCTGCATGGGAACTCTATCTTACCGACTATTAAGCCCCCACGAAGTGGGGGCTTACAGCGCCCGAGTGGGAGACAAAAGTTAGAGTTAGCGCGGCCGTTCCGCCGCCCGGCCATCTGGTCGCGCAACCCGGCGACCAGATGGCCGGCGGCGCGCCCGGCGCCGCCAACTCTACCCTTTGTCCCTCATCCGTGTTCTGTAAGCCCCCACTACGTGGGGGCTTAATAGTCGAGGGGAATGGCCGACACTGAGCTGGGCCGGGCCAAACTCGCCTTGGGTCCCCAGTCCAGGGATCCAGGATGGCGGGCCCCCGGGCCGGGCTATACCCGCCTTATGTCCCCAGTGCAAGGCTCCAGGATGGCGGGCCCCTGGGCCCGGCTATACCCGCCTTATCTCCCCAGTACAAGGCTCCAGGATGGCGGGCCCCTGGGCCGGGCTATACCCGCCTTAGGTCGCCAGTACAAGGCTCCAGGATGGCGGGCCCCTGGGCCGGGCTATACCCGCCTTAGGTCGCCAGTACAGGGCATCAGGACCCCCGTGGGCTGGACTGGGATGAACGCGCCCCTGGACCCCCCCATGCCGGGGCTCCAGGAAGGCGCCCTGGCCCCGGGACAGTGCCTTGCATTGCAGCGAAATCCCCCTGGTGCCCCCCCCTCACCCGACCGGCTGTGGGCCTAGAAAGCAGCCCTGCGGGAACCCTAGCGCATAGACACAGCTCTCCCATGACATCGTGGTCGGCTCTTAAAAGAGCCTTTGGGTTGTGGTGTTTTGTGTTTTTCTCCGTGGGCAAGCCGAGTGTTTAACCGCCGAATCCGTAGAGGGTGCGGCCCTGGCGCTTCAGGGCGTAGACCACATCCATGGCGGTGACGGTCTTCCTCTTGGCGTGCTCGGTGTAGGTGACGGCGTCCCGGATCACGTTCTCCAGGAAAACCTTCAGCACCCCGCGGGTCTCCTCGTAGATGAGGCCGGAGATGCGCTTGACCCCGCCACGGCGCGCCAGGCGGCGGATGGCCGGCTTGGTGATGCCCTGGATGTTGTCCCGGAGCACCTTGCGGTGCCTCTTGCCGAGCCCCTTCCCTCCTTTGCCGCGTCCAGACATGTTCTCCTGTCGGTGCTGTGACTGAGCAGAACTGAGGGCGAGGCCAGCGGCGGCTGCTTATATAGAGGAGCTGCGGCGGACCAGCTAGGGCGCATCAAGCCGCCCACGTGACTGAACGGAAGGCGAGAGGGAGCCCGGCCCCGGCAGGGAGCGGCCGTTGCCGTTTGAAAAAGAGCGCGCTCCCAGCCGCCTCTTTGTCGTGGGCTCAGCAGCTGCCGCCGGGGCACGGATCACAGTCAAGCACACACACACGCCTCCCTTCCCGGCCCCCACTCGTCACCGCGGCCCGCCTGACCCTGGCGCTCGGTGCCCGTTCCCACTATGAACATAAGGCTCTGAAATGTTCTAATGGAGCCATCACATTAACGGCCTCACCGGCACCACCCCGCTGTGTGCGGCCGCCTGCAACCCCGTAACACTGTCCACATGTCACGCCCGGTTGTGGCAAGTCTGTAATCTGCCCCTATAAAAATTTATTTTTTTTAACAAAAACATTATTGTCGGCCTCAAGCTAGGTTTTGGGACGGGGGTGACATTTATGTGTACGTCAGAGGGCTTGGGCATGCCCTCCTATGTAGCGACGGTGCGGGCGCTGCCGCAACTATGAAGCCGCCAGAGTAACATCTTGGCACGGACACGCTCTTTGATGGAGTCTGTGGTTGGCCCTGAAAAGAGCCTTTGTGTTTAGGGTGTGTTTCCACGGTGGTCTGCGGGCCTTTACTTGCTTGCTTTGCCCCCTGCCTTGTGGCTCTCGGTTTTCTTGGGCAGCAGCACGGCCTGGATGTTGGGCAGGACTCCTCCCTGGGCGATGGTGACTCGGCCCAGCAGCTTGTTCAGCTCCTCGTCGTTGCGGATGGCCAGCTGGAGGTGTCTGGGGATGATGCGGGTCTTCTTGTTGTCCCGGGCCGCGTTGCCGGCCAGCTCCAGGATCTCAGCGGTCAGGTACTCCAGGACTGCAGCCAGATAGACTGGGGCACCGGCGCCCACCCTCTCGGCGTAGCTTCCCTTCCGGAGCAGCCTGTGCACACGGCCCACGGGGAACTGGAGCCCGGCTCTTGAAGAGCGTGTCTTGGCCTTAGCGCGGGCCTTTCCTCCTTGCTTTCCGCGTCCAGACATGGCGATCGATGCAGGGGCTCACTCACACAACAGAGAGAATGATACTGCTGTTCTGCGGGACTCCGGCGATATAAAGACTTCGGGTGCGTCTGATTGGTTGACAGCTAGGCGCTGATAGTACTTCTCATTGGAGGGAGGAGGGCTTCTGTTTCACCAATCAGAGTCCCAGAACCGCAGTACACTAGGAGGTGGGGGGCTTGCCTTTGCCTGCCAATGAGAAGGGAGAGCAGAGAAGCAGCTACTTTACACGCCCAGCCTATAAATACAAGTGCCGGGCACGTCTGCCTTATTTCTCTCGGCTCCACAGGAAGCGGTGCAGATTGTCGACCATGCCTGAACCAGCCAAGTCCGCGCCGGCTCCCAAGAAGGGCTCCAAGAAAGCGCTCTCCAAGCCGCCCAAGAAGGACGGGAAGAAGCGCAAGAGGAGCAGGAAGGAAAGCTATGCCATCTACATTTACAAAGTGATGAAGCAGGTGCACCCGGACACCGGCATCTCCTCCAAGGCCATGGGCATCATGAACTCCTTCGTGAACGACATCTTCGAGCGCATCGCCGGGGAAGCTTCCCGCCTGGCCCACTACAACTCGCGGCGCACCATCACCTCCCGGGAGATCCAGACCGCAGTGCGTCTGCTGCTGCCCGGAGAGCTGGCCAAGCACGCCGTGTCCGAGGGCACCAAGGCCGTCACCAAGTACACCAGCGCCAAGTAAGGCTTCGAGGCGTATCCCCAACGAACACAACGGCTCTTTTAAGGGCCACTCACGTCCTCCCCTAAGAGCTAATGCGCTTCATTTATGACCGGAGAAAAAAGTGTTTTAAACGGTAATTTTGAGCGCACAAGACCTGCTTTCACGGGGCTTGCTGCAGACCGAGGGACGATGGAGCGGGCAACCCGTTTTAATAAACATGTTTATATGAATGAGCCCTCTTTGGGACCAAGTGTCACACAAGCTCTGTAATGTAACGGTGACGTTAAATAAAGCCCGCGCGGAACTCGCACGGTTGCCCCCGGGCTTATTGTTTTCCATGTTTCGGGTGACCAGTTTTAAGTGTGTGCGTGGGGCCACGTTCTGTTTGTACTGTAAGACCAAGGGCAACGGCTCCCGAAATCGGAGACATGAACCCGATGTACCGGGAGCACAGATGCCCCACAGCGCTGGCTTGTGACCAGCGGATCCCAACACGACCCTCTACCCAAACAAAGCTCTTTATTAATTGAAGAGGTGGCCGTGCACTGTGAACACGGAGTGCTCTGGTTTCCCTGCGCCGGTATAAGTTACCCAGTACTCGTGGTACTCCCAGCCAACCCACCCTAACCTGTAGAACATGCCATGGCAGACAAGAGAAGCTCGTAGGTGACAGGGTGGTGGCCCTTAAAAGAGCCGTTGTGGTGGTTGATCGGGTCGGTGTGCCTCCTTAGGCCCTCTCGCCTCGGATACGACGGGCCAGCTGGATGTCCTTGGGCATGATGGTCACCCTCTTGGCGTGGATGGCGCACAGGTTGGTGTCCTCGAAGAGCCCGACCAGGTAGGCCTCGCTGGCCTCCTGCAGGGCCATGACGGCGGAGCTCTGGAAGCGCAGGTCGGTCTTGAAGTCCTGGGCGATCTCCCTCACCAAGCGCTGGAACGGCAGCTTGCGGATGAGGAGCTCGGTGGACTTCTGGTAGCGGCGGATCTCGCGGAGAGCCACGGTGCCCGGTCGGTAGCGGTGAGGCTTCTTGACGCCGCCGGTGGCAGGCGCGCTCTTGCGGGCAGCCTTGGTGGCCAGCTGCTTGCGAGGCGCTTTGCCGCCGGTGGACTTGCGGGCTGTCTGCTTGGTGCGGGCCATGGCGGGAGCGGTCTCTTTCAACGACGAGCGAGGAAGAATGGCGTTCAAGCAGGCAAGAGCCCTATTTATGCACTCGAAGACGGAGGGCTGCTCTGGTTGGCTGAAGCTCCCGCCCCACGTTCGAAAATAGCCCGCGGTGTGCAACGATTGGCTACTCAACCTGAGGCTGCAGACTGTCTCTCCAATGAGCTGTGGAGAAAAGGGAACCCTCCGGATTGGATGATGTACGTTGGAGCCGAAGCCGGCGCTTCGGTCAGCCTTTGTCTCAGTGTCCATCCATTCATTTGTAGTCACACGAACCCCTCGCCCCCCTTCTCGACCCTGGTCAACTGGGCGAGCAGCCCAGGATGTTATAAGTGTACCGCCCTTGGTCACCCTGGAACACGCCGCCGTTAACTGCGCTCGATTTCACTTTCACAATCGTCTGCTTTATGCAGACACCACTTCGAGTCTGCCCGGTTACAGTGAAAGCACCAAGGCACACGTTATCTCACATTTATTATGAACTGAGGTCTAATAACTCCCAGACCCCCTTCTTTCTTTGTTATAAAGATTCCAATCCACGCAACACCAAAAGAGCCTTTCATATGACCAAGATCACACACGGCACTCGCGTGCGGAAAGGCGCGCTATGGATTTACTGTGCCGTTTATTATCATAGAGAAGTGTGCACGCGGGGTGCAAGGGTGGGGACGAACAAGCTCTCTTCTGGACCGGGTGGATGGCTCTTAAAAGAGCCGTTGTGTTTGCAGTGTCTCGGTGCAAGCCCTTACTTCTTCTTGGGCGCTGCCTTCTTGGGCTTGGCTGCTTTGGGCTTGGCTGCCTTGGGTTTGACTACCTTGGCAGGGCTTTTCTTGGCCACTTTGGGCTTCGCCGCCTTGGCTTTCGCTGGGCTCTTGGCAGCCTTCTTGGCGGGGGCAGCCTTGGGCTTCTTGGGGCTCTTTGCTGCCGCTGGCTTCTTGACCTTCTTCGGGCTCTTCTTGACCCCCGCGGGAGCCTTTTTGGGCTTCTTGGCGGCTGGGGCAGCTTTCTTGGCCGCTGGTTTCTTGGTCTTGGCGGCCGCCTTCTTGGCCGCCTTCTTGCCCTCCAGCTGCTTCTTGTTCACCTTGAAGGATCCGGAGGCCCCGGTGCCCTTCAGCTGGGCCAGGGCGCCTTTGCTGACCAGGCTCTTGACGGAGGCCTTGACCCGGCTCTTGTTCTTGTCCACATCGTAGCCCTCGGCGACCAGCCCCTTCTTCATGGCCGACAGGGAGACTCCCTTCCTCTCGGCAGAGGCGGTCACCACCTTCAGGATCAGATCGGCCACGCTGGGGCCGGAAGGCTTCTTGGCCTTCGAGGCCCCCGCTGTCTTCTTCTGCTGCTTTTTCTTGGGGGCGACCTCAGCGGGAGGCGCCGCGGCGGCTGGAGCGGTTTCGGCCATTGTAATGCGAGTCTCGGCGCGGGCGCTGTCACTGAAAAGAAATGTCCCTCCCAGACCCGAGCCCCGTGATTATATACAGGGAGGAGCCGGCCTCTGATTGGTCCCGAGCAGACAGGGCTGTGCGAGGCACACTCGGCTCTCTGCTCCCAGCTGACTTTTGTGTTTCCTACCTTCGGATTATCCACGTTTTAAAACACAATCAGTTAAACACGCGCTTCCACGCATACATGACCAGGAGCCCAGCTTCGGCCCTCTCCCGCGCCTGCCCCCGTTTCGGATCCACCCCTCGTCCCTGGCTTGTGATCCGCGGGGAGACTCGGCGCTCCCCCGACGGCGGGCGCCTCCATGCCTGAAATCCCGGGCTCCGGGCCCCTTTTCCCCGGTCCACTCTCGACTCCTGCGGCCGGGAGCGGCGGCCCGCGGGAGGGAGGGGGCTCCTGCAGGGAGCGGGCCCTGTGGCGTCACAGTGGGGCTGCGGGGGCCGCGGGGAGCGCGTTCTGGAACGGGCCAAAGTAACACAGGGCTCCGCCGGCCGAGCGCGGGGTGGAAACAATGCCAGGGAGCCCCCGGCCCGGGGGCCAGGGGGCCCTCCCCGCGCGCCTGCACCCTCGGCTGTGGCACCCTCGGCTCGGGGCTTACAAGCAGCGGGGCACGGCCCTGGCTCCAGCCTCGCACGCATCACCAGGCGGCCGTGTGCTGGCAGCTTCACATGCAGGCAGAGGGCATTCACTGCCGAGCGCCGAGCCAGACTCAATACAATAAATACACAGTGACACAATGAAGGAAGGCGGCCGAGTTAGGCCTACATGTTTAAAGACACCCCAAGTGAGAGCAGAGGGTGTGAATGCACCTGAAATGGTGACCCCAGTACCGGCATGGAGGCACTCTGCTGAGCTGATTTTTACAGCTGGAGCTAGGTGTACGTCTGAGGTGACATCTGTAGACAGAGTGAGTTACTGTATGTCAGACGCTGAGCCTATGACCGGGGGAGGCCCACTGCGGAACTGAATAGTACAGTACAGAGTGAGGCCTGTGACTACCACTGTTCTACTCAGCCCTATCGCTGGAGTGGGGACCACTCCTGAATCCAATGGTATGTCACGAGGGAGACCTGAGACCAGAAATCATATTCTGCGCCCTGTAGCCTGATCGAGGCCTGCTGCTAATTTGGATGGAGGTAGGGGAAGGAAACAAAACACTTCCCATAGTCCAGAACGTACATGAACACCATTCACAGTATCATATCTTAGCCTTCAGGATCTCCGGCCCATCCCTAGCTTCCAGGTACATGTTTTAGTAAAATGTGTGACATTTGGAGGTTTACAGCTTAAAGGGGATGAAGTCGCACCTTCTACCCAGGGTTATGGAGCTCCGCGCAGGGTGAGATTTCAGGGTTCACCCCTGGCTGGAGGTGTGAAAACAAAACAATCCACATAGTCACACCTCCAGCCAGGGGTGAACCCTGAAATCTCACCCTGCGCGGAGTTCCATAACCCTGGGTAGAAGGTGCGACTTCATCCCCTTGAAGCCTAACACCTACAAATGTCACAAGTATCAGTAAAACTGGTGCCAGGAGGCTGGAAGTAGGCCCAAGGCCTTGCAGGCCTTATTCTGATACTGTAAAGGAGCTAAATACACTTTCCTGAGTATGTGAAGTGTTTTGTTTTCACACCTGCAGCCAGGGGTGAAACCTGAAATCTTACCCTGGGCGGAGCTCCATAACCCTGGGTAGAAGGTGCGACTTCGTCCCCTTGAAGCCTAACACCTGCAAATGTCACAAGTATCAGTACAACTGGTGCCAGGAGGCTGGAAGTAGGCCCAAGGCCTTGCAGGCCTTTTTCTGATACTGTAAAGGGGTTAAATACACTTTACTGAGTATGTGAAGTGTTTTGTTTTCACACCTGCAGCCAGGGGTGAAACCTGAAATCGTATCCTGCGCGGAGCTCCATAACCCTGGGTAGAAGGTTTGACTTTGTTCCCTTGAAGCTTGACACCTCCAAGTGTCACAAGTATCAGTAAAACTGGTGCCTGGAGGCTGGAAACACACCCATGGCCTGGCAGGCCTTGTTCTGATACTGTAAAGGAGTTAAATACACTTTCCTGAGTATGTGAAGTGTTTTATTCTCACACTTCCATCCAGGGGTGAACCCTGAAATCTCACCCTGCGCGGAGTTCCATAACCCTGGGTAGAAGGTGCGACTTCATCCCCTTGAAGCCTAACACCTGCAAATGTCACAAGTATCAGTAAAACTGGTGCCAGGAGGCTGGAAGTAGGCCCAAGGCCTTGCAGGCCTTATTCTGATACTGTAAAGGAGTTAAATACACTTTCCTGAGTGTGTGAAGTGTTTTATTTTCACTCCTCCAGCCTGGGGTGAAGCCTGAAATCTTACCCTGCGCGGAGCTCCATGACCCTGGGTAGAAGGTGCGACTTCATCCCCTTGAAGCCTAAGACCTGCAAATGTCACAAGTATCAGTAAAACTGGTGCCAGGAGGCTGGAAGTAGGCCCAAGGCCTTGCAGGCCTTATTCTGATACTGTAAAGCAGCTAAATACACTTTCCTGAGTATGTGAAGTGTTTTATTCTCACACTTCCATCCAGGGGTGAACCCTGAAATCTCACCCTGCGCGGAGTTCCATAACCCTGGGTAGAAGGTGCGACTTCATCCCCTTGAAGCCTAACACCTGCAAATGTCACAACTTTCAGTAAAACTGGTGCCAGGAGGCTGGAAGTAGGCCCAAGGCCTTGCAGGCCTTATTCTGATACTGTAAATGAGTTAAATACACTTTCCTGAGTGTGTGAAGTGTTTTATTTTCAGTCCTCCAGCCAGGGGTGAAGCCTGAAATCTTACCCTGCGCGGAGCTCCATGACCCTGGGTAGAAGGTGCGACTTCATCCCCTTGAAGCCTAACACCTGCAAATGTCACAAGTATCAGTAAAACTGGTGCCAGGAGGCTGGAAGTAGGCCCAAGGCCTTGCAGGCCTTATTCTGATACTGTAAAGGAGTTAAATACACTTTCCTGAGTGTGTGAAGTGTTTTATTTTCACTCCTCCAGCCTGGGGTGAAGCCTGAAATCTTACCCTGCGCGGAGCTCCATGACCCTGGGTAGAAGGTGCGACTTCATCCCCTTGAAGCCTAAGACCTGCAAATGTCACAAGTATCAGTAAAACTGGTGCCAGGAGGCTGGAAGTAGGCCCAAGGCCGTGCAGGCCTTATTCTGATACTGTAAAGCAGCTAAATACACTTTCCTGAGTATGTGAAGTGTTTTATTCTCACACTTCCATCCAGGGGTGAACCCTGAAATCTCACCCTGCGCGGAGTTCCATAACCCTGGGTAGAAGGTGCGACTTCATCCCCTTGAAGCCTAACACCTGCAAATGTCACAAGTATCAGTAAAACTGGTGCCAGGAGGCTGGAAGTAGGCCCAAGGCCTTGCAGGCCTTATTCTGATACTGTAAAGGAGTTAAATACACTTTCCTGAGTGTGTGAAGGGTTTTATTTTCACTCCTCCAGCCTGGGGTGAAGCTTGAAATCTTACCCTGCGCGGAGCTCCATGACCCTGGGTAGAAGGTGCGACTTCATCCCCTTGAAGCCTAACACCTGCAAATGTCACAAGTATCAGTAAAACTGGTGCCAGGAGGCTGGAAGTAGGCCCAAGGCCTTGCAGGCCTTATTCTGATGCTGTAAAGCAGCTAAATACACGTTCCTGAGTATGTGAAGTGTTTTATTCTCACACTTCCATCCAGGGGTGAACCCTGAAATCTCACCCTGCGCGGAGTTCCATAACCCTGGGTAGAAGGTGCGACTTCATCCCCTTGAAGCCTAACACCTGCAAATGTCACAAGTATCAGTAAAACTGGTGCCAGGAGGCTGGAAGTAGGCCCAAGGCCTTGCAGGCCTTATTCTGATACTGTAAAGGAGTTAAATACACTTTCCTGAGTGTGTGAAGGGTTTTATTTTCACTCCTCCAGCCTGGGGTGAAGCCTGAAATCTTACCCTGCGCGGAGCTCCATGACCCTGGGTAGAAGGTGCGACTTCATCCCCTTGAAGCCTAACACCTACAAATGTCACAAGTATCAGTAAAACTGGTGCCAGGATGCTGGAAGTAGGCCCAAGGCCTTGCAGGCCTTATTCTGATACTGTAAAGTAGCTAAATACACTTTCCTGAGTATGTGAAGTGTTTTATTTTCACAGCTCAAGCCTGGGGTGGTCCCTGAAATCTTACCCTGCGTGGAGCTCCATGACCCTGGGCAGAAGGTGCGACTTCATGCCCTTGAAGCCTAACACCTACAAATGTCACAAGTATCAGTAAAACTGGTGCCAGGAGGCTGGAAGTAGGCCCAAGGCCTTGCAGGCCTTATTCTGATACTGTAAAGGAGTTAAATACACTTTCCTGAGTGTGTGAAGTGTTTTATTTTCACTCCTCCAGCCTGGGGTGAACCCTGAAATCTTACCCTGCGCGGAGCTCCATGACCCTGGGTAGAAGGTGCGACTTCATGCCCTTGAAGCCTAACACCTACAAATGTCACAAGTATCAGTAAAACTGGTGCCAGGAGGCTGGAAGTAGGCCCAAGGCCTTGCAGGCCTTATTCTGATACTGTAAAGTAGCTAAATACACTTTCCTGAGTATTTGAAGTGTTTTATGTTCACACTTCCATCCAGGGGTGAACCCTGAAATCTCACCCTGCGCGGAGTTCCATAACCCTGGGTAGAAGGTGCGACTTCATCCCCTTGAAGCCTAACACCTGCAAATGTCACAAGTATCAGTAAAACTGGTGCCAGGAGGCTGGAAGTAGGCCCAAGGCCTTGCAGGCCTTATTCTGATACTGTAAAGCAGCTAAATACACTTTCCTGAGTATGTGAAGTGTTTTATGTTCACACTTCCATCCAGGGGTGAACCCTGAAATCTCACCCTGCGCGGAGTTCCATAACCCTGGGTAGAAGGTGCGACTTCATCCCCTTGAAGCCTAACACCTGCAAATGTCACAAGTATCAGTAAAACTGGTGCCAGGAGGCTGGAAGTAGGCCCAAGGCCTTGCAGGCCTTATTCTGATACTGTAAAGGAGTTAAATACACTTTCCTGAGTGTGTGAAGTGTTTTATTTTCACCCCTCCAGCCTGGGGTGAAGCCTGAAATCTTACCCTGCGCGGAGCTCCATGACCCTGGGTAGAAGGTGCGACTTCATCCCCTTGAAGCCTAACACCTGCAAATGTCACAAGTATCAGTAAAACTGGTGCCAGGAGGCTGGAAGTAGGCCCAAGGCCTTGCAGGCCTTATTCTGATACTGTAAAGGAGTTAAATACACTTTCCTGAGTGTGTGAAGTGTTTTATTTTCACCCCTCCAGCCTGGGGTGAAGCCTGAAATCTTACCCTGCGCGGAGCTCCATGACCCTGGGTAGAAGGTGCGACTTCATCCCCTTGATGCCTAACACCTGCAAATGTCACAAGTATCAGTAAAACTGGTGCCAGGAGGCTGGAAGTAGGCCCAAGGCCTTGCAGGCCTTATTCTGATACTGCAAAGCAGCAAAATACACTTTCCTGAGTATGTGAAGTGTTTTATGTTCACACTTCCATCCAGGGGTGAACCCTGAAATCTCACCCTGCGCGGAGCTCCATAACCCTGGGTAGAAGGTGCGACTTCATCCCCTTGAAGCCTAACACCTGCAAATGTCACAAGTATCAGTAAAACTGGTGCCAAGAGGCTGGAAGTAGGCCCAAGGCCTTGCAGGCCTTATTCTGATACTGTAAAGCAGCTAAATACACTTTCCTGAGTATGTGAAGTGTTTTATTCTCACACTTCCATCCAGGGGTGAACCCTGAAATCTCACCCTGCGCGGAGTTCCATAACCCTGGGTAGAAGGTGCAACTTCATCCCCTTGAAGCCTAACACCTGCAAATGTCACAAGTATCAGTAAAACTGGTGCCAGGAGGCTGGAAGTAGGCCCAAGGCCTTGCAGGCCTTGTTCTGATACTGTAAAGGAGTTAAATACACTTTCCTGAGTATGAGAAGTGTTTTATTTTCACACCTCCAGCCAGGGGTGAACCCTGAAATCTTACCCTGCGCGGAGCTCCATAAACCTGGGTAGAAGGTGCGGCTTCATCCCCTTGAAGCCTAACACCTGCAAATGTCACAAGTATCAGTAAAACTGGTTCCAGGAGGCTGGAAGTAGGCCCAAGGCCTTGCAGGCCCTATTCTGATACTGTAAAGGAGCTAAATACACTTTCCTGAGTATGTGAAGTGTTTTATTTTCACACCTGCAGCCAGGGGTGAAGCCTGAAATCTTACCCTGCGCGGAGCTCCATGACCCTGGGTAGAAGGTGCGACTTCATCCCCTTGAAGCCGAACACCTGCAAATGTCACAAGTATCAGTAAAACTGGTGCCAGGAGGCTGGAAGTAGGCCCAAGGCCTTGCAGGCCTTATTCTGATACTGTAAAGCAGCTAAATACACTTTCCTGAGTATGTGAAGTGTTTTATGTTCACACTTCCATCCAGGGGTGAACCCTGAAATCTCACCCTGCGCGGAGCTCCATAACCCTGGGTAGAAGGTGCGACTTCATCCCCTTGAAGCCTAACACCTGCAAATGTCACAAGTATCAGTAAAACTGGTGCCAAGAGGCTGGAAGTAGGCCCAAGGCCTTGCAGGCCTTATTCTGATACTGTAAAGCAGCTAAATATACTTTCCTGAGTATGTGAAGTGTTTTATTCTCACACTTCCATTCAGGGGTGAACCCTGAAATCTCACCCTGCGCGGAGTTCCATAACCCTGGGTAGAAGGTGCAACTTCATCCCCTTGAAGCCTAACACCTGCAAATGTCACAAGTATCAGTAAAACTGGTGCCAGGAGGCTGGAAGTAGGCCCAAGGCCTTGCAGGCCTTGTTCTGATACTGTAAAGGAGTTAAATTCACTTTCCTGAGTATGAGAAGTGTTTTATTTTCACACCTCCAGCCAGGGGTGAAGCCTGAAATCTTACCCTGCGCGGAGCTCCATGACCCTGGGTAGAAGGTGCGACTTCATCCCCTTGAAGCCTAAGACCTGCAAATGTCACAAGTATCAGTAAAACTGGTGCCAGGAGGCTGGAAGTAGGCCCAAGGCCTTGCAGGCCTTATTCTGATACTGTAAAGCAGCTAAATACACTTTCCTGAGTATGTGAAGTGTTTTATTCTCACACTTCCATCCAGGGGTGAACCCTGAAATCTCACCCTGCACGGAGTTCCATAACCCTGGGTAGAAGGTGCGACTTCATCCCCTTGAAGCCTAACACCTGCAAATGTCACAACTTTCAGTAAAACTGGTGCCAGGAGGCTGGAAGTAGGCCCAAGGCCTTGCAGGCCTTATTCTGATACTGTAAATGAGTTAAATACACTTTCCTGAGTGTGTGAAGTGTTTTATTTTCAGTCCTCCAGCCAGGGGTGAAGCCTGAAATCTTACCCTGCGCGGAGCTCCATGACCCTGGGTAGAAGGTGCGACTTCATCCCCTTGAAGCCTAACACCTGCAAATGTCACAAGTATCAGTAAAACTGGTGCCAGGAGGCTGGAAGTAGGCCCAAGGCCTTGCAGGCCTTATTCTGATACTGTAAAGGAGTTAAATACACTTTCCTGAGTGTGTGAAGTGTTTTATTTTCACTCCTCCAGCCTGGGGTGAAGCCTGAAATCTTACCCTGCGCGGAGCTCCATGACCCTGGGTAGAAGGTGCGACTTCATCCCCTTGAAGCCTAAGACCTGCAAATGTCACAAGTATCAGTAAAACTGGTGCCAGGAGGCTGGAAGTAGGCCCAAGGCCTTGCAGGCCTTATTCTGATACTGTAAAGCAGCTAAATACACTTTCCTGAGTATGTGAAGTGTTTTATTCTCACACTTCCATCCAGGGGTGAACCCTGAAATCTCACCCTGCACGGAGTTCCATAACCCTGGGTAGAAGGTGCGACTTCATCCCCTTGAAGCCTAACACCTGCAAATGTCACAACTTTCAGTAAAACTGGTGCCAGGAGGCTGGAAGTAGGCCCAAGGCCTTGCAGGCCTTATTCTGATACTGTAAATGAGTTAAATACACTTTCCTGAGTGTGTGAAGTGTTTTATTTTCAGTCCTCCAGCCAGGGGTGAAGCCTGAAATCTTACCCTGCGCGGAGCTCCATGACCCTGGGTAGAAGGTGCGACTTCATCCCCTTGAAGCCTAACACCTGCAAATGTCACAAGTATCAGTAAAACTGGTGCCAGGAGGCTGGAAGTAGGCCCAAGGCCTTGCAGGCCTTATTCTGATACTGTAAAGGAGTTAAATACACTTTCCTGAGTGTGTGAAGTGTTTTATTTTCACTCCTCCAGCCTGGGGTGAAGCCTGAAATCTTACCCTGCGCGGAGCTCCATGACCCTGGGTAGAAGGTGCGACTTCATCCCCTTGAAGCCTAAGACCTGCAAATGTCACAAGTATCAGTAAAACTGGTGCCAGGAGGCTGGAAGTAGGCCCAAGGCCGTGCAGGCCTTATTCTGATACTGTAAAGCAGCTAAATACACTTTCCTGAGTATGTGAAGTGTTTTATTCTCACACTTCCATCCAGGGGTGAACCCTGAAATCTCACCCTGCGCGGAGTTCCATAACCCTGGGTAGAAGGTGCGACTTCATCCCCTTGAAGCCTAACACCTGCAAATGTCACAAGTATCAGTAAAACTGGTGCCAGGAGGCTGGAAGTAGGCCCAAGGCCTTGCAGGCCTTATTCTGATACTGTAAAGGAGTTAAATACACTTTCCTGAGTGTGTGAAGGGTTTTATTTTCACTCCTCCAGCCTGGGGTGAAGCTTGAAATCTTACCCTGCGCGGAGCTCCATGACCCTGGGTAGAAGGTGCGACTTCATCCCCTTGAAGCCTAACACCTGCAAATGTCACAAGTATCAGTAAAACTGGTGCCAGGAGGCCGGAAGTAGGCCCAAGGCCTTGCAGGCCTTATTCTGATGCTGTAAAGCAGCTAAATACACGTTCCTGAGTATGTGAAGTGTTTTATTCTCACACTTCCATCCAGGGGTGAACCCTGAAATCTCACCCTGCGCGGAGTTCCATAACCCTGGGTAGAAGGTGCGACTTCATCCCCTTGAAGCCTAACACCTGCAAATGTCACACGTATCAGTAAAACTGGTGCCAGGAGGCTGGAAGTAGGCCCAAGGCCTTGCAGGCCTTATTCTGATACTGTAAAGGAGTTAAATACACTTTCCTGAGTGTGTGAAGGGTTTTATTTTCACTCCTCCAGCCTGGGGTGAAGCCTGAAATCTTACCCTGCGCGGAGCTCCATGACCCTGGGTAGAAGGTGCGACTTCATCCCCTTGAAGCCTAACACCTACAAATGTCACAAGTATCAGTAAAACTGGTGCCAGGATGCTGGAAGTAGGCCCAAGGCCTTGCAGGCCTTATTCTGATACTGTAAAGTAGCTAAATACACTTTCCTGAGTATGTGAAGTGTTTTATTTTCACAGCTCAAGCCTGGGGTGGTCCCTGAAATCTTACCCTGCGTGGAGCTCCATGACCCTGGGCAGAAGGTGCGACTTCATGCCCTTGAAGCCTAACACCTACAAATGTCACAAGTATCAGTAAAACTGGTGCCAGGAGGCTGGAAGTAGGCCCAAGGCCTTGCAGGCCTTATTCTGATACTGTAAAGGAGTTAAATACACTTTCCTGAGTGTGTGAAGTGTTTTATTTTCACTCCTCCAGCCTGGGGTGAACCCTGAAATCTTACCCTGCGCGGAGCTCCATGACCCTGGGTAGAAGGTGCGACTTCATGCCCTTGAAGCCTAACACCTACAAATGTCACAAGTATCAGTAAAACTGGTGCCAGGAGGCTGGAAGTAGGCCCAAGGCCTTGCAGGCCTTATTCTGATACTGTAAAGTAGCTAAATACACTTTCCTGAGTATTTGAAGTGTTTTATGTTCACACTTCCATCCAGGGGTGAACCCTGAAATCTCACCCTGCGCGGAGTTCCATAACCCTGGGTAGAAGGTGCGACTTCATCCCCTTGAAGCCTAACACCTGCAAATGTCACAAGTATCAGTAAAACTGGTGCCAGGAGGCTGGAAGTAGGCCCAAGGCCTTGCAGGCCTTATTCTGATACTGTAAAGCAGCTAAATACACTTTCCTGAGTATGTGAAGTGTTTTATGTTCACACTTCCATCCAGGGGTGAACCCTGAAATCTCACCCTGCGCGGAGTTCCATAACCCTGGGTAGAAGGTGCGACTTCATCCCCTTGAAGCCTAACACCTGCAAATGTCACAAGTATCAGTAAAACTGGTGCCAGGAGGCTGGAAGTAGGCCCAAGGCCTTGCAGGCCTTATTCTGATACTGTAAAGGAGTTAAATACACTTTCCTGAGTGTGTGAAGTGTTTTATTTTCACCCCTCCAGCCTGGGGTGAAGCCTGAAATCTTACCCTGCGCGGAGCTCCATGACCCTGGGTAGAAGGTGCGACTTCATCCCCTTGATGCCTAACACCTGCAAATGTCACAAGTATCAGTAAAACTGGTGCCAGGAGGCTGGAAGTAGGCCCAAGGCCTTGCAGGCCTTATTCTGATACTGTAAAGCAGCTAAATACACTTTCCTGAGTATGTGAAGTGTTTTATGTTCACACTTCCATCCAGGGGTGAACCCTGAAATCTCACCCTGCGCGGAGCTCCATAACCCTGGGTAGAAGGTGCGACTTCATCCCCTTGAAGCCTAACACCTGCAAATGTCACAAGTATCAGTAAAACTGGTGCCAAGAGGCTGGAAGTAGGCCCAAGGCCTTGCAGGCCTTATTCTGATACTGTAAAGCAGCTAAATACACTTTCCTGAGTATGTGAAGTGTTTTATTCTCACACTTCCATCCAGGGGTGAACCCTGAAATCTCACCCTGCGCGGAGTTCCATAACCCTGGGTAGAAGGTGCAACTTCATCCCCTTGAAGCCTAACACCTGCAAATGTCACAAGTATCAGTAAAACTGGTGCCAGGAGGCTGGAAGTAGGCCCAAGGCCTTGCAGGCCTTGTTCTGATACTGTAAAGGAGTTAAATACACTTTCCTGAGTATGAGAAGTGTTTTATTTTCACACCTCCAGCCAGGGGTGAACCCTGAAATCTTACCCTGCGCGGAGCTCCATAAACCTGGGTAGAAGGTGCGGCTTCATCCCCTTGAAGCCTAACACCTGCAAATGTCACAAGTATCAGTAAAACTGGTTCCAGGAGGCTGGAAGTAGGCCCAAGGCCTTGCAGGCCCTATTCTGATACTGTAAAGGAGCTAAATACACTTTCCTGAGTATGTGAAGTGTTTTATTTTCACACCTGCAGCCAGGGGTGAAGCCTGAAATCTTACCCTGCGCGGAGCTCCATGACCCTGGGTAGAAGGTGCGACTTCATCCCCTTGAAGCCGAACACCTGCAAATGTCACAAGTATCAGTAAAACTGGTGCCAGGAGGCTGGAAGTAGGCCCAAGGCCTTGCAGGCCTTATTCTGATACTGTAAAGCAGCTAAATACACTTTCCTGAGTATGTGAAGTGTTTTATGTTCACACTTCCATCCAGGGGTGAACCCTGAAATCTCACCCTGCGCGGAGCTCCATAACCCTGGGTAGAAGGTGCGACTTCATCCCCTTGAAGCCTAACACCTGCAAATGTCACAAGTATCAGTAAAACTGGTGCCAGGAGGCCGGAAGTAGGCCCAAGGCCTTGCAGGCCTTATTGTGATACTGTAAAGGAGTTAAATACACTTTCCTGAGTGTGTGAAGTGTTTTATTTTCACAGCTCAAGCCTGGGATGAACCCTGAAATCTCACCCTGCGCGGAGTTCCATAACCCTGGGTAGAAGGTGCGACTTCATCCCCTTGAAGCCTAACACCTACAAATGTCACAAGTATCAGTAAAACTGGTGCCAGGAGGCTGGAAGTAGGCCCAAGGCCTTGCAGGCCTTATTCTGATACTGTAAAGGAGCTAAATACACTTTCCTGAGTATGTGAAGTGTTTTGTTTTCACACCTGCAGCCAGGGGTGAAACCTGAAATCTTACCCTGGGCGGAGCTCCATGACCCTGGGTAGAAGGTGCGACTTCATCCCCTTGAAGCCGAACACCTGCAAATGTCACAAGTATCAGTAAAACTGGTGCCAGGAGGCTGGAAGTAGGCCCAAGGCCTTGCAGGCCTTATTCTGATACTGTAAAGCAGCTAAATACACTTTCCTGAGTATGTGAAGTGTTTTATGTTCACACTTCCATCCAGGGGTGAACCCTGAAATCTCACCCTGCGCGGAGCTCCATAACCCTGGGTAGAAGGTGCGACTTCATCCCCTTGAAGCCTAACACCTGCAAATGTCACAAGTATCAGTAAAACTGGTGCCAGGAGGCCGGAAGTAGGCCCAAGGCCTTGCAGGCCTTATTGTGATACTGTAAAGGAGTTAAATACACTTTCCTGAGTGTGTGAAGTGTTTTATTTTCACAGCTCAAGCCTGGGATGAACCCTGAAATCTCACCCTGCGCGGAGTTCCATAACCCTGGGTAGAAGGTGCGACTTCATCCCCTTGAAGCCTAACACCTACAAATGTCACAAGTATCAGTAAAACTGGTGCCAGGAGGCTGGAAGTAGGCCCAAGGCCTTGCAGGCCTTATTCTGATACTGTAAAGTAGCTAAATACACTTTCCTGAGTATTTGAAGTGTTTTATGTTCACACTTCCATCCAGGGGTGAACCCTGAAATCTCACCCTGCGCGGAGTTCCATAACCCTGGGTAGAAGGTGCGACTTCATCCCCTTGAAGCCTAACACCTGCAAATGTCACAAGTATCAGTAAAACTGGTGCCAGGAGGCTGGAAGTAGGCCCAAGGCCTTGCAGGCCTTATTCTGATACTGTAAAGCAGCTAAATACACTTTCCTGAGTATGTGAAGTGTTTTATGTTCACACTTCCATCCAGGGGTGAACCCTGAAATCTCACCCTGCGCGGAGTTCCATAACCCTGGGTAGAAGGTGCGACTTCATCCCCTTGAAGCCTAACACCTGCAAATGTCACAAGTATCAGTAAAACTGGTGCCAGGAGGCTGGAAGTAGGCCCAAGGCCTTGCAGGCCTTATTCTGATACTGTAAAGGAGTTAAATACACTTTCCTGAGTGTGTGAAGTGTTTTATTTTCACCCCTCCAGCCTGGGGTGAAGCCTGAAATCTTACCCTGCGCGGAGCTCCATGACCCTGGGTAGAAGGTGCGACTTCATCCCCTTGATGCCTAACACCTGCAAATGTCACAAGTATCAGTAAAACTGGTGCCAGGAGGCTGGAAGTAGGCCCAAGGCCTTGCAGGCCTTATTCTGATACTGTAAAGCAGCTAAATACACTTTCCTGAGTATGTGAAGTGTTTTATGTTCACACTTCCATCCAGGGGTGAACCCTGAAATCTCACCCTGCGCGGAGCTCCATAACCCTGGGTAGAAGGTGCGACTTCATCCCCTTGAAGCCTAACACCTGCAAATGTCACAAGTATCAGTAAAACTGGTGCCAAGAGGCTGGAAGTAGGCCCAAGGCCTTGCAGGCCTTATTCTGATACTGTAAAGCAGCTAAATACACTTTCCTGAGTATGTGAAGTGTTTTATTCTCACACTTCCATCCAGGGGTGAACCCTGAAATCTCACCCTGCGCGGAGTTCCATAACCCTGGGTAGAAGGTGCAACTTCATCCCCTTGAAGCCTAACACCTGCAAATGTCACAAGTATCAGTAAAACTGGTGCCAGGAGGCTGGAAGTAGGCCCAAGGCCTTGCAGGCCTTGTTCTGATACTGTAAAGGAGTTAAATACACTTTCCTGAGTATGAGAAGTGTTTTATTTTCACACCTCCAGCCAGGGGTGAACCCTGAAATCTTACCCTGCGCGGAGCTCCATAAACCTGGGTAGAAGGTGCGGCTTCATCCCCTTGAAGCCTAACACCTGCAAATGTCACAAGTATCAGTAAAACTGGTTCCAGGAGGCTGGAAGTAGGCCCAAGGCCTTGCAGGCCCTATTCTGATACTGTAAAGGAGCTAAATACACTTTCCTGAGTATGTGAAGTGTTTTATTTTCACACCTGCAGCCAGGGGTGAAGCCTGAAATCTTACCCTGCGCGGAGCTCCATGACCCTGGGTAGAAGGTGCGACTTCATCCCCTTGAAGCCGAACACCTGCAAATGTCACAAGTATCAGTAAAACTGGTGCCAGGAGGCTGGAAGTAGGCCCAAGGCCTTGCAGGCCTTATTCTGATACTGTAAAGCAGCTAAATACACTTTCCTGAGTATGTGAAGTGTTTTATGTTCACACTTCCATCCAGGGGTGAACCCTGAAATCTCACCCTGCGCGGAGCTCCATAACCCTGGGTAGAAGGTGCGACTTCATCCCCTTGAAGCCTAACACCTGCAAATGTCACAAGTATCAGTAAAACTGGTGCCAGGAGGCCGGAAGTAGGCCCAAGGCCTTGCAGGCCTTATTGTGATACTGTAAAGGAGTTAAATACACTTTCCTGAGTGTGTGAAGTGTTTTATTTTCACAGCTCAAGCCTGGGATGAACCCTGAAATCTCACCCTGCGCGGAGTTCCATAACCCTGGGTAGAAGGTGCGACTTCATCCCCTTGAAGCCTAACACCTACAAATGTCACAAGTATCAGTAAAACTGGTGCCAGGAGGCTGGAAGTAGGCCCAAGGCCTTGCAGGCCTTATTCTGATACTGTAAAGGAGCTAAATACACTTTCCTGAGTATGTGAAGTGTTTTGTTTTCACACCTGCAGCCAGGGGTGAAACCTGAAATCTTACCCTGGGCGGAGCTCCATAACCCTGGGTAGAAGGTGCGACTTCGTCCCCTTGAAGCCTAACACCTGCAAATGTCACAAGTATCAGTACAACTGGTGCCAGGAGGCTGGAAGTAGGCCCAAGGCCTTGCAGGCCTTTTTCTGATACTGTAAAGGGGTTAAATACACTTTACTGAGTATGTGAAGTGTTTTGTTTTCACACCTGCAGCCAGGGGTGAAACCTGAAATCGTATCCTGCGCGGAGCTCCATAACCCTGGGTAGAAGGTTTGACTTTGTTCCCTTGAAGCTTGACACCTCCAAGTGTCACAAGTATCAGTAAAACTGGTGCCTGGAGGCTGGAAACACACCCATGGCCTGGCAGGCCTTGTTCTGATACTGTAAAGGAGTTAAATACACTTTCCTGAGTATGTGAAGTGTTTTATTCTCACACTTCCATCCAGGGGTGAACCCTGAAATCTCACCCTGCGCGGAGTTCCATAACCCTGGGTAGAAGGTGCGACTTCATCCCCTTGAAGCCTAACACCTGCAAATGTCACAAGTATCAGTAAAACTGGTGCCAGGAGGCTGGAAGTAGGCCCAAGGCCTTGCAGGCCTTATTCTGATACTGTAAAGCAGCTAAATACACTTTCCTGAGTATGTGAAGTGTTTTATTCTCACACTTCCATCCAGGGGTGAACCCTGAAATCTCACCCTGCGCGGAGTTCCATAATGCTGGGTAGAAGGTGCGACTTCATCCCCTTGAAGCCTAACACCTGCAAATGTCACAAGTATCAGTAAAACTGGTGCCAGGAGGCTGGGAGTAGGCCCAAGGCCTTGCAGGCCTTATTCTGATACTGTAAAGGAGTTAAATACACTTTCCTGAGTGTGTGAAGTGTTTTATTTTCACTCCTCCAGCCTGGGGTGAAGCCTGAAATCTTACCCTGCGCGGAGCTCCATGACCCTGGGTAGAAGGTGCGACTTCATCCCCTTGAAGCCTAAGACCTGCAAATGTCACAAGTATCAGTAAAACTGGTGCCAGGAGGCTGGAAGTAGGCCCAAGGCCTTGCAGGCCTTATTCTGATACTGTAAAGCAGCTAAATACACTTTCCTGAGTATGTGAAGTGTTTTATTCTCACACTTCCATCCAGGGGTGAACCCTGAAATCTCACCCTGCGCGGAGTTCCATAACCCTGGGTAGAAGGTGCGACTTCATCCCCTTGAAGCCTAACACCTGCAAATGTCACAACTTTCAGTAAAACTGGTGCCAGGAGGCTGGAAGTAGGCCCAAGGCCTTGCAGGCCTTATTCTGATACTGTAAATGAGTTAAATACACTTTCCTGAGTGTGTGAAGTGTTTTATTTTCAGTCCTCCAGCCAGGGGTGAAGCCTGAAATCTTACCCTGCGCGGAGCTCCATGACCCTGGGTAGAAGGTGCGACTTCATCCCCTTGAAGCCTAACACCTGCAAATGTCACAAGTATCAGTAAAACTGGTGCCAGGAGGCTGGAAGTAGGCCCAAGGCCTTGCAGGCCTTATTCTGATACTGTAAAGGAGTTAAATACACTTTCCTGAGTGTGTGAAGTGTTTTATTTTCACTCCTCCAGCCTGGGGTGAAGCCTGAAATCTTACCCTGCGCGGAGCTCCATGACCCTGGGTAGAAGGTGCGACTTTATCCCCTTGAAGCCTAAGACCTGCAAATGTCACAAGTATCAGTAAAACTGGTGCCAGGAGGCTGGAAGTAGGCCCAAGGCCGTGCAGGCCTTATTCTGATACTGTAAAGCAGCTAAATACACTTTCCTGAGTATGTGAAGTGTTTTATTCTCACACTTCCATCCAGGGGTGAACCCTGAAATCTCACCCTGCGCGGAGTTCCATAACCCTGGGTAGAAGGTGCGACTTCATCCCCTTGAAGCCTAACACCTGCAAATGTCACAAGTATCAGTAAAACTGGTGCCAGGAGGCTGGAAGTAGGCCCAAGGCCTTGCAGGCCTTATTCTGATACTGTAAAGGAGTTAAATACACTTTCCTGAGTGTGTGAAGGGTTTTATTTTCACTCCTCCAGCCTGGGGTGAAGCTTGAAATCTTACCCTGCGCGGAGCTCCATGACCCTGGGTAGAAGGTGCGACTTCATCCCCTTGAAGCCTAACACCTGCAAATGTCACAAGTATCAGTAAAACTGGTGCCAGGAGGCTGGAAGTAGGCCCAAGGCCTTGCAGGCCTTATTCTGATGCTGTAAAGCAGCTAAATACACGTTCCTGAGTATGTGAAGTGTTTTATTCTCACACTTCCATCCAGGGGTGAACCCTGAAATCTCACCCTGCGCGGAGTTCCATAACCCTGGGTAGAAGGTGCGACTTCATCCCCTTGAAGCCTAACACCTGCAAATGTCACAAGTATCAGTAAAACTGGTGCCAGGAGGCTGGAAGTAGGCCCAAGGCCTTGCAGGCCTTATTCTGATACTGTAAAGGAGTTAAATACACTTTCCTGAGTGTGTGAAGGGTTTTATTTTCACTCCTCCAGCCTGGGGTGAAGCCTGAAATCTTACCCTGCGCGGAGCTCCATGACCCTGGGTAGAAGGTGCGACTTCATCCCCTTGAAGCCTAACACCTACAAATGTCACAAGTATCAGTAAAACTGGTGCCAGGATGCTGGAAGTAGGCCCAAGGCCTTGCAGGCCTTATTCTGATACTGTAAAGTAGCTAAATACACTTTCCTGAGTATGTGAAGTGTTTTATTTTCACAGCTCAAGCCTGGGGTGGTCCCTGAAATCTTACCCTGCGTGGAGCTCCATGACCCTGGGCAGAAGGTGCGACTTCATGCCCTTGAAGCCTAACACCTACAAATGTCACAAGTATCAGTAAAACTGGTGCCAGGAGGCTGGAAGTAGGCCCAAGGCCTTGCAGGCCTTATTCTGATACTGTAAAGGAGTTAAATACACTTTCCTGAGTGTGTGAAGTGTTTTATTTTCACTCCTCCAGCCTGGGGTGAACCCTGAAATCTTACCCTGCGCGGAGCTCCATGACCCTGGGTAGAAGGTGCGACTTCATGCCCTTGAAGCCTAACACCTACAAATGTCACAAGTATCAGTAAAACTGGTGCCAGGAGGCTGGAAGTAGGCCCAAGGCCTTGCAGGCCTTATTCTGATACTGTAAAGTAGCTAAATACACTTTCCTGAGTATTTGAAGTGTTTTATGTTCACACTTCCATCCAGGGGTGAACCCTGAAATCTCACCCTGCGCGGAGTTCCATAACCCTGGGTAGAAGGTGCGACTTCATCCCCTTGAAGCCTAACACCTGCAAATGTCACAAGTATCAGTAAAACTGGTGCCAGGAGGCTGGAAGTAGGCCCAAGGCCTTGCAGGCCTTATTCTGATACTGTAAAGCAGCTAAATACACTTTCCTGAGTATGTGAAGTGTTTTATGTTCACACTTCCATCCAGGGGTGAACCCTGAAATCTCACCCTGCGCGGAGTTCCATAACCCTGGGTAGAAGGTGCGACTTCATCCCCTTGAAGCCTAACACCTGCAAATGTCACAAGTATCAGTAAAACTGGTGCCAGGAGGCTGGAAGTAGGCCCAAGGCCTTGCAGGCCTTATTCTGATACTGTAAAGCAGCTAAATACACTTTCCTGAGTATGTGAAGTGTTTTATGTTCACACTTCCATCCAGGGGTGAACCCTGAAATCTCACCCTGCGCGGAGTTCCATAACCCTGGGTAGAAGGTGCGACTTCATCCCCTTGAAGCCTAACACCTGCAAATGTCACAAGTATCAGTAAAACTGGTGCCAGGAGGCTGGAAGTAGGCCCAAGGCCTTGCAGGCCTTATTCTGATACTGTAAAGGAGTTAAATACACTTTCCTGAGTGTGTGAAGTGTTTTATTTTCACCCCTCCAGCCTGGGGTGAAGCCTGAAATCTTACCCTGCGCGGAGCTCCATGACCCTGGGTAGAAGGTGCGACTTCATCCCCTTGATGCCTAACACCTGCAAATGTCACAAGTATCAGTAAAACTGGTGCCAGGAGGCTGGAAGTAGGCCCAAGGCCTTGCAGGCCTTATTCTGATACTGTAAAGCAGCTAAATACACTTTCCTGAGTATGTGAAGTGTTTTATGTTCACACTTCCATCCAGGGGTGAACCCTGAAATCTCACCCTGCGCGGAGCTCCATAACCCTGGGTAGAAGGTGCGACTTCATCCCCTTGAAGCCTAACACCTGCAAATGTCACAAGTATCAGTAAAACTGGTGCCAAGAGGCTGGAAGTAGGCCCAAGGCCTTGCAGGCCTTATTCTGATACTGTAAAGCAGCTAAATACACTTTCCTGAGTATGTGAAGTGTTTTATTCTCACACTTCCATCCAGGGGTGAACCCTGAAATCTCACCCTGCGCGGAGTTCCATAACCCTGGGTAGAAGGTGCAACTTCATCCCCTTGAAGCCTAACACCTGCAAATGTCACAAGTATCAGTAAAACTGGTGCCAGGAGGCTGGAAGTAGGCCCAAGGCCTTGCAGGCCTTGTTCTGATACTGTAAAGGAGTTAAATACACTTTCCTGAGTATGAGAAGTGTTTTATTTTCACACCTCCAGCCAGGGGTGAACCCTGAAATCTTACCCTGCGCGGAGCTCCATAAACCTGGGTAGAAGGTGCGGCTTCATCCCCTTGAAGCCTAACACCTGCAAATGTCACAAGTATCAGTAAAACTGGTTCCAGGAGGCTGGAAGTAGGCCCAAGGCCTTGCAGGCCCTATTCTGATACTGTAAAGGAGCTAAATACACTTTCCTGAGTATGTGAAGTGTTTTATTTTCACACCTGCAGCCAGGGGTGAAGCCTGAAATCTTACCCTGCGCGGAGCTCCATGACCCTGGGTAGAAGGTGCGACTTCATCCCCTTGAAGCCGAACACCTGCAAATGTCACAAGTATCAGTAAAACTGGTGCCAGGAGGCTGGAAGTAGGCCCAAGGCCTTGCAGGCCTTATTCTGATACTGTAAAGCAGCTAAATACACTTTCCTGAGTATGTGAAGTGTTTTATGTTCACACTTCCATCCAGGGGTGAACCCTGAAATCTCACCCTGCGCGGAGCTCCATAACCCTGGGTAGAAGGTGCGACTTCATCCCCTTGAAGCCTAACACCTGCAAATGTCACAAGTATCAGTAAAACTGGTGCCAAGAGGCTGGAAGTAGGCCCAAGGCCTTGCAGGCCTTATTCTGATACTGTAAAGCAGCTAAATATACTTTCCTGAGTATGTGAAGTGTTTTATTCTCACACTTCCATCCAGGGGTGAACCCTGAAATCTCACCCTGCGCGGAGTTCCATAACCCTGGGTAGAAGGTGCAACTTCATCCCCTTGAAGCCTAACACCTGCAAATGTCACAAGTATCAGTAAAACTGGTGCCAGGAGGCTGGAAGTAGGCCCAAGGCCTTGCAGGCCTTGTTCTGATACTGTAAAGGAGTTAAATACACTTTCCTGAGTATGAGAAGTGTTTTATTTTCACACCTCCAGCCAGGGGTGAACCCTGAAATCTTACCCTGCGCGGAGCTCCATAAACCTGGGTAGAAGGTGCGGCTTCATCCCCTTGAAGCCTAACACCTGCAAATGTCACAAGTATCAGTAAAACTGGTTCCAGGAGGCTGGAAGTAGGCCCAAGGCCTTGCAGGCCCTATTCTGATACTGTAAAGGAGCTAAATACACTTTCCTGAGTATGTGAAGTGTTTTATTTTCACACCTGCAGCCAGGGGTGAAGCCTGAAATCTTACCCTGCGCGGAGCTCCATGACCCTGGGTAGAAGGTGCGACTTCATCCCCTTGAAGCCGAACACCTGCAAATGTCACAAGTATCAGTAAAACTGGTGCCAGGAGGCTGGAAGTAGGCCCAAGGCCTTGCAGGCCTTATTCTGATACTGTAAAGGAGTTAAATACACTTTCCTGAGTGTGTGAAGTGTTTTATTTTCACTCCTCCAGCCTGGGGTGAAGCCTGAAATCTTACCCTGCGCGGAGCTCCATGACCCTGGGTAGAAGGTGCGACTTCATCCCCTTGATGCCTAACACCTGCAAATGTCACAAGTATCAGTAAAACTGGTGCCAGGAGGCTGGAAGTAGGCCCAAGGCCTTGCAGGCCTTATTCTGATACTGTAAAGGAGTTAAATACACTTTCCTGAGTGTGTGAAGTGTTTTATTTTCACTCCTCCAGCCTGGGGTGAAGCCTGAAATCTTACCCTGCGCGGAGCTCCATGACCCTGGGTAGAAGGTGCGACTTCATCCCCTTGAAGCCTAAGACCTGCAAATGTCACAAGTATCAGTAAAACTGGTGCCAGGAGGCTGGAAGTAGGCCCAAGGCCTTGCAGGCCTTATTCTGATACTGTAAAGCAGCTAAATACACTTTCCTGAGTATGTGAAGTGTTTTATTCTCACACTTCCATCCAGGGGTGAACCCTGAAATCTCACCCTGCACGGAGTTCCATAACCCTGGGTAGAAGGTGCGACTTCATCCCCTTGAAGCCTAACACCTGCAAATGTCACAACTTTCAGTAAAACTGGTGCCAGGAGGCTGGAAGTAGGCCCAAGGCCTTGCAGGCCTTATTCTGATACTGTAAATGAGTTAAATACACTTTCCTGAGTGTGTGAAGTGTTTTATTTTCAGTCCTCCAGCCAGGGGTGAAGCCTGAAATCTTACCCTGCGCGGAGCTCCATGACCCTGGGTAGAAGGTGCGACTTCATCCCCTTGAAGCCTAACACCTGCAAATGTCACAAGTATCAGTAAAACTGGTGCCAGGAGGCTGGAAGTAGGCCCAAGGCCTTGCAGGCCTTATTCTGATACTGTAAAGGAGTTAAATACACTTTCCTGAGTGTGTGAAGTGTTTTATTTTCACTCCTCCAGCCTGGGGTGAAGCCTGAAATCTTACCCTGCGCGGAGCTCCATGACCCTGGGTAGAAGGTGCGACTTCATCCCCTTGAAGCCTAAGACCTGCAAATGTCACAAGTATCAGTAAAACTGGTGCCAGGAGGCTGGAAGTAGGCCCAAGGCCGTGCAGGCCTTATTCTGATACTGTAAAGCAGCTAAATACACTTTCCTGAGTATGTGAAGTGTTTTATTCTCACACTTCCATCCAGGGGTGAACCCTGAAATCTCACCCTGCGCGGAGTTCCATAACCCTGGGTAGAAGGTGCGACTTCATCCCCTTGAAGCCTAACACCTGCAAATGTCACAAGTATCAGTAAAACTGGTGCCAGGAGGCTGGAAGTAGGCCCAAGGCCTTGCAGGCCTTATTCTGATACTGTAAAGGAGTTAAATACACTTTCCTGAGTGTGTGAAGGGTTTTATTTTCACTCCTCCAGCCTGGGGTGAAGCTTGAAATCTTACCCTGCGCGGAGCTCCATGACCCTGGGTAGAAGGTGCGACTTCATCCCCTTGAAGCCTAACACCTGCAAATGTCACAAGTATCAGTAAAACTGGTGCCAGGAGGCCGGAAGTAGGCCCAAGGCCTTGCAGGCCTTATTCTGATGCTGTAAAGCAGCTAAATACACGTTCCTGAGTATGTGAAGTGTTTTATTCTCACACTTCCATCCAGGGGTGAACCCTGAAATCTCACCCTGCGCGGAGTTCCATAACCCTGGGTAGAAGGTGCGACTTCATCCCCTTGAAGCCTAACACCTGCAAATGTCACACGTATCAGTAAAACTGGTGCCAGGAGGCTGGAAGTAGGCCCAAGGCCTTGCAGGCCTTATTCTGATACTGTAAAGGAGTTAAATACACTTTCCTGAGTGTGTGAAGGGTTTTATTTTCACTCCTCCAGCCTGGGGTGAAGCCTGAAATCTTACCCTGCGCGGAGCTCCATGACCCTGGGTAGAAGGTGCGACTTCATCCCCTTGAAGCCTAACACCTACAAATGTCACAAGTATCAGTAAAACTGGTGCCAGGATGCTGGAAGTAGGCCCAAGGCCTTGCAGGCCTTATTCTGATACTGTAAAGTAGCTAAATACACTTTCCTGAGTATGTGAAGTGTTTTATTTTCACAGCTCAAGCCTGGGGTGGTCCCTGAAATCTTACCCTGCGTGGAGCTCCATGACCCTGGGCAGAAGGTGCGACTTCATGCCCTTGAAGCCTAACACCTACAAATGTCACAAGTATCAGTAAAACTGGTGCCAGGAGGCTGGAAGTAGGCCCAAGGCCTTGCAGGCCTTATTCTGATACTGTAAAGGAGTTAAATACACTTTCCTGAGTGTGTGAAGTGTTTTATTTTCACTCCTCCAGCCTGGGGTGAACCCTGAAATCTTACCCTGCGCGGAGCTCCATGACCCTGGGTAGAAGGTGCGACTTCATGCCCTTGAAGCCTAACACCTACAAATGTCACAAGTATCAGTAAAACTGGTGCCAGGAGGCTGGAAGTAGGCCCAAGGCCTTGCAGGCCTTATTCTGATACTGTAAAGTAGCTAAATACACTTTCCTGAGTATTTGAAGTGTTTTATGTTCACACTTCCATCCAGGGGTGAACCCTGAAATCTCACCCTGCGC
This sequence comes from Triturus cristatus, assembly GCF_964204655.1. Classification (NCBI taxonomy): domain Eukaryota; kingdom Metazoa; phylum Chordata; class Amphibia; order Caudata; family Salamandridae; genus Triturus; species Triturus cristatus. The sequence goes on along the minus strand of NW_028187280.1, from coordinate 58,726 downwards.
GGAGTTCCATAACCCTGGGTAGAAGGTGCGACTTCATCCCCTTGAAGCCTAACACCTGCAAATGTCACAAGTATCAGTAAAACTGGTGCCAGCAGGCTGGAAGTAGGCCCAAGGCCTTGCAGGCCTTATTCTGATACTGTAAAGCAGCTAAATACACTTTCCTGAGTATGTGAAGTGTTTTATGTTCACACTTCCATCCAGGGGTGAACCCTGAAATCTCACCCTGCGCGGAGTTCCATAACCCTGGGTAGAAGGTGCGACTTCATCCCCTTGAAGCCTAACACCTGCAAATGTCACAAGTATCCGTAAAACTGGTGCCAGGAGGCTGGAAGTAGGCCCAAGGCCTTGCAGGCCTTATTCTGATACTGTAAATGAGTTAAATACACTTTCCTGAGTGTGTGAAGTGTTTTATTTTCACCCCTCCAGCCTGGGGTGAAGCCTGAAATCTTACCCTGCGCGGAGCTCCATGACCCTGGGTAGAAGGTGCGACTTCATCCCCTTGATGCCTAACACCTGCAAATGTCACAAGTATCAGTAAAACTGGTGCCAGGAGGCTGGAAGTAGGCCCAAGGCCTTGCAGGCCTTATTCTGATACTGTAAAGCAGCTAAATACACTTTCCTGAGTATGTGAAGTGTTTTATGTTCACACTTCCATCCAGGGGTGAACCCTGAAATCTCACCCTGCGCGGAGCTCCATAACCCTGGGTAGAAGGTGCGACTTCATCCCCTTGAAGCCTAACACCTGCAAATGTCACAAGTATCAGTAAAACTGGTGCCAAGAGGCTGGAAGTAGGCCCAAGGCCTTGCAGGCCTTATTCTGATACTGTAAAGCAGCTAAATACACTTTCCTGAGTATGTGAAGTGTTTTATTCTCACACTTCCATCCAGGGGTGAACCCTGAAATCTCACCCTGCGCGGAGTTCCATAACCCTGGGTAGAAGGTGCAACTTCATCCCCTTGAAGCCTAACACCTGCAAATGTCACAAGTATCAGTAAAACTGGTGCCAGGAGGCTGGAAGTAGGCCCAAGGCCTTGCAGGCCTTGTTCTGATACTGTAAAGGAGTTAAATACACTTTCCTGAGTATGAGAAGTGTTTTATTTTCACACCTCCAGCCAGGGGTGAACCCTGAAATCTTACCCTGCGCGGAGCTCCATAAACCTGGGTAGAAGGTGCGGCTTCATCCCCTTGAAGCCTAACACCTGCAAATGTCACAAGTATCAGTAAAACTGGTTCCAGGAGGCTGGAAGTAGGCCCAAGGCCTTGCAGGCCCTATTCTGATACTGTAAAGGAGCTAAATACACTTTCCTGAGTATGTGAAGTGTTTTATTTTCACACCTGCAGCCAGGGGTGAAGCCTGAAATCTTACCCTGCGCGGAGCTCCATGACCCTGGGTAGAAGGTGCGACTTCATCCCCTTGAAGCCGAACACCTGCAAATGTCACAAGTATCAGTAAAACTGGTGCCAGGAGGCTGGAAGTAGGCCCAAGGCCTTGCAGGCCTTATTCTGATACTGTAAAGCAGCTAAATACACTTTCCTGAGTATGTGAAGTGTTTTATGTTCACACTTCCATCCAGGGGTGAACCCTGAAATCTCACCCTGCGCGGAGCTCCATAACCCTGGGTAGAAGGTGCGACTTCATCCCCTTGAAGCCTAACACCTGCAAATGTCACAAGTATCAGTAAAACTGGTGCCAAGAGGCTGGAAGTAGGCCCAAGGCCTTGCAGGCCTTATTCTGATACTGTAAAGCAGCTAAATATACTTTCCTGAGTATGTGAAGTGTTTTATTCTCACACTTCCATCCAGGGGTGAACCCTGAAATCTCACCCTGCGCGGAGTTCCATAACCCTGGGTAGAAGGTGCAACTTCATCCCCTTGAAGCCTAACACCTGCAAATGTCACAAGTATCAGTAAAACTGGTGCCAGGAGGCTGGAAGTAGGCCCAAGGCCTTGCAGGCCTTGTTCTGATACTGTAAAGGAGTTAAATACACTTTCCTGAGTATGAGAAGTGTTTTATTTTCACACCTCCAGCCAGGGGTGAACCCTGAAATCTTACCCTGCGCGGAGCTCCATAAACCTGGGTAGAAGGTGCGGCTTCATCCCCTTGAAGCCTAACACCTGCAAATGTCACAAGTATCAGTAAAACTGGTTCCAGGAGGCTGGAAGTAGGCCCAAGGCCTTGCAGGCCCTATTCTGATACTGTAAAGGAGCTAAATACACTTTCCTGAGTATGTGAAGTGTTTTATTTTCACACCTGCAGCCAGGGGTGAAGCCTGAAATCTTACCCTGCGCGGAGCTCCATGACCCTGGGTAGAAGGTGCGACTTCATCCCCTTGAAGCCGAACACCTGCAAATGTCACAAGTATCAGTAAAACTGGTGCCAGGAGGCTGGAAGTAGGCCCAAGGCCTTGCAGGCCTTATTCTGATACTGTAAAGGAGTTAAATACACTTTCCTGAGTGTGTGAAGTGTTTTATTTTCACTCCTCCAGCCTGGGGTGAAGCCTGAAATCTTACCCTGCGCGGAGCTCCATGACCCTGGGTAGAAGGTGCGACTTCATCCCCTTGATGCCTAACACCTGCAAATGTCACAAGTATCAGTAAAACTGGTGCCAGGAGGCTGGAAGTAGGCCCAAGGCCTTGCAGGCCTTATTCTGATACTGTAAAGGAGTTAAATAAACTTTCCTGAGCATGTGAAGTGTTTTATTTTCTCACCTCCAGCCAAGGGGTGAACCCTGACATCGCACCCTGCGCAGAGCTCCATAACCCTGGGTAGAAGGTGCGACTTCATCCCCTTGAAGCCTAACACCTTTAAATGTCACAAGTATCAGTAAAACTGGTGCCAGGAGGCTGGAAACACACCCAAGGCCTTGCAGGCCCTATTCTGATACTGTAAAGCAGCTAAATACACTTTCCTGAGTATGTGAAGTGTTTTATGTTCACACTTCCATCCAGGGGTGAACCCTGAAATCTCACCCTGCGCGGAGTTCCATAACCCTGGGTGGAAGGTGCGACTTCATCCCCTTGAAGCATGACATCTCCCAGTGTCACAAGTATCAGTACAACTGGTGCCTTGAGGCTGGAAACATACCCACGGCCTTGCAGGCCTTGTTCTGATACTGTAAATGAGTGAAATAAACTTTCCTGAGCATGTGAAGTGTTTTATTTTCTCACCTCCAGCCAAGGGGTGAACCCTGACATCGCACCCTGCGCAGAGCTCCATAACCCTGGGTAGAAGGTGCGACTTCATCCCCTTGAAGCCTTACACCTTTAAATGTCACAAGTATCAGTAAAACTGGTGCCAGGAGGCTGGAAACACACCCAAGGCCTTGCAGGCCCTATTCTGATACTGTAAAGCAGCTAAATACACTTTCCTGAGTATGTGAAGTGTTTTATGTTCACACTTCCATCCAGGGGTGAACCCTGAAATCTCACCCTGCGCGGAGTTCCATAACCCTGGGTGGAAGGTGCGACTTCATCCCCTTGAAGCCTAACACCTGCAAATGTCACAAGTATCAGTAAAACTGGTTCCAGGAGGCTGGAAGTAGGCCCAAGGCCTTGCAGGCCTTATTCTGATACTGTAAAGCAGCTAAATACACTTTCCTGAGTATGTGAAGTGTTTTATCTTCACAGCTCAAGCCTGGGGTGAACCCTGAAATCTTATCCTGCGCGGAGCTCCATGACCCTGGGTAGAAGGTGCGACTTCATCCCCTTGAAGCATGACATCTCCCAGTGTCACAAGTATCAGTACAACTGGTGCCTTGAGGCTGGAAACATACCCAAGGCCTTGCAGGCCTTGTTCTGATACTGTAAATGAGTGAAATAAACTTTCCTGAGCATGTGAAGTGTTTTATTTTCACACCTCCAGCCAGGGGCGAAACCTGAAATCTTACCCTGCGCGGAGCTCCATAGCCCTGGGTAGAAGGAGATACTGTGTCCCCTTAAACCTGTAAATTTCAAAATGTCATATAAAGAATAAAACAAGCGCCTGGAGGCTAGAAATGGGCCCGAGACACTGAAGTCTTGGATCTGATAATGTAAAGGGCTTTGTGTACCTTTTGAGTGAAGTTTTTTTTCCCACCTCCATCCGAGGGGTAAATCCTGAAATATTACCCCAATCGAAGCTCCATAGCCCTGGGTTGAAAAAGTGACTTTGTTCCCTTGGACCTAAAATTTTAGTACATTTTTGTTATTTTTTTATTAAACATTGTTAAAGGGATGACTGGAGGCTAATAAAATGGACCAGATACTGTGAAGGACTTTATTTCATTTTTGGGCGAAAAAAAAAATATTTAAAAAATATGTATGTATTATATTATTATTGCAATTTTTTTTTTTTTTTTTTTTTTTGTGGGCCTATCTCTGGCTAAGGGGGAAAACCTGAAATGTTACCCGAAGCGGAGCTCCATTGCCCTGGGTAAAAGTAGTGCCATGGTCCCCTTGAACCAAAATAATAAATAAATAAAAAAAAGTACTAAAACAGGTGCTTAAAGGCCCCGAAATCGGTCACGATCGTTCACAAAAAAAAATTAGGATCCCACACCCCATGGGCCTGCATGGGAACTCTATCTTACCGACTATGAAGCCCCCACGAAGTGGGGGCTTACAGCGCCCGAGTGGGAGACAAAAGTTAGAGTTAGCGCGGCCGTTCCGCCGCCCGGCCATCTGGTCGCGCAACCCGGCGACCAGATGGCCGGCGGCGCGCCCGGCGCCGCCAACTCTACCCTTTGTCCCTCATCCGTGTTCTGTAAGCCCCCACTACGTGGGGGCTTAATAGTCGAGGGGAATGGCCGACACTGAGCTGGGCCGGGCCAAACTCGCCTTGGGTCCCCAGTCCAGGGATCCAGGATGGCGGGCCCCCGGGCCGGGCTATACCCGCCTTATGTCCCCAGTGCAAGGCTCCAGGATGGCGGGCCCCTGGGCCCGGCTATACCCGCCTTATCTCCCCAGTACAAGGCTCCAGGATGGCGGGCCCCTGGGCCGGGCTATACCCGCCTTAGGTCGCCAGTACAAGGCTCCAGGATGGCGGGCCCCTGGGCCGGGCTATACCCGCCTTAGGTCGCCAGTACAGGGCATCAGGACCCCCGTGGGCTGGACTGGGATGAACGCGCCCCTGGACCCCCCCATGCCGGGGCTCCAGGAAGGCGCCCTGGCCCCGGGACAGTGCCTTGCATTGCAGCGAAATCCCCCTGGTGCCCCCCCCTCACCCGACCGGCTGTGGGCCTAGAAAGCAGCCCTGCGGGAACCCTAGCGCATAGACACAGCTCTCCCATGACATCGTGGTCGGCTCTTAAAAGAGCCTTTGGGTTGTGGTGTTTTGTGTTTTTCTCCGTGGGCAAGCCGAGTGTTTAACCGCCGAATCCGTAGAGGGTGCGGCCCTGGCGCTTCAGGGCGTAGACCACATCCATGGCGGTGACGGTCTTCCTCTTGGCGTGCTCGGTGTAGGTGACGGCGTCCCGGATCACGTTCTCCAGGAAAACCTTCAGCACCCCGCGGGTCTCCTCGTAGATGAGGCCGGAGATGCGCTTGACCCCGCCACGGCGCGCCAGGCGGCGGATGGCCGGCTTGGTGATGCCCTGGATGTTGTCCCGGAGCACCTTGCGGTGCCTCTTGCCGAGCCCCTTCCCTCCTTTGCCGCGTCCAGACATGTTCTCCTGTCGGTGCTGTGACTGAGCAGAACTGAGGGCGAGGCCAGCGGCGGCTGCTTATATAGAGGAGCTGCGGCGGACCAGCTAGGGCGCATCAAGCCGCCCACGTGACTGAACGGAAGGCGAGAGGGAGCCCGGCCCCGGCAGGGAGCGGCCGTTGCCGTTTGAAAAAGAGCGCGCTCCCAGCCGCCTCTTTGTCGTGGGCTCAGCAGCTGCCGCCGGGCACGGATCACAGTCAAGCACACACACACGCCTCCCTTCCCGGCCCCCACTCGTCACCGCGGCCCGCCTGACCCTGGCGCTCGGTGCCCGTTCCCACTATGAACATAAGGCTCTGAAATGTTCTAATGGAGCCATCACATTAACGGCCTCACCGGCACCACCCCGCTGTGTGCGGCCGCCTGCAACCCCGTAACACTGTCCACATGTCACGCCCGGTTGTGGCAAGTCTGTAATCTGCCCCTATAAAAATTTATTTTTTTTAACAAAAACATTATTGTCGGCCTCAAGCTAGGTTTTGGGACGGGGGTGACATTTATGTGTACGTCAGAGGGCTTGGGCATGCCCTCCTATGTAGCGACGGTGCGGGCGCTGCCGCAACTATGAAGCCGCCAGAGTAACATCTTGGCACGGACACGCTCTTTGATGGAGTCTGTGGTTGGCCCTGAAAAGAGCCTTTGTGTTTAGGGTGTGTTTCCACGGTGGTCTGCGGGCCTTTACTTGCTTGCTTTGCCCCCTGCCTTGTGGCTCTCGGTTTTCTTGGGCAGCAGCACGGCCTGGATGTTGGGCAGGACTCCTCCCTGGGCGATGGTGACTCGGCCCAGCAGCTTGTTCAGCTCCTCGTCGTTGCGGATGGCCAGCTGGAGGTGTCTGGGGATGATGCGGGTCTTCTTGTTGTCCCGGGCCGCGTTGCCGGCCAGCTCCAGGATCTCAGCGGTCAGGTACTCCAGGACTGCAGCCAGATAGACTGGGGCACCGGCGCCCACCCTCTCGGCGTAGCTTCCCTTCCGGAGCAGCCTGTGCACACGGCCCACGGGGAACTGGAGCCCGGCTCTTGAAGAGCGTGTCTTGGCCTTAGCGCGGGCCTTTCCTCCTTGCTTTCCGCGTCCAGACATGGCGATCGATGCAGGGGCTCACTCACACAACAGAGAGAATGATACTGCTGTTCTGCGGGACTCCGGCGATATAAAGACTTCGGGTGCGTCTGATTGGTTGACAGCTAGGCGCTGATAGTACTTCTCATTGGAGGGAGGAGGGCTTCTGTTTCACCAATCAGAGTCCCAGAACCGCAGTACACTAGGAGGTGGGGGGCTTGCCTTTGCCTGCCAATGAGAAGGGAGAGCAGAGAAGCAGCTACTTTACACGCCCAGCCTATAAATACAAGTGCCGGGCACGTCTGCCTTATTTCTCTCGGCTCCACAGGAAGCGGTGCAGATTGTCGACCATGCCTGAACCAGCCAAGTCCGCGCCGGCTCCCAAGAAGGGCTCCAAGAAAGCGCTCTCCAAGCCGCCCAAGAAGGACGGGAAGAAGCGCAAGAGGAGCAGGAAGGAAAGCTATGCCATCTACATTTACAAAGTGATGAAGCAGGTGCACCCGGACACCGGCATCTCCTCCAAGGCCATGGGCATCATGAACTCCTTCGTGAACGACATCTTCGAGCGCATCGCCGGGGAAGCTTCCCGCCTGGCCCACTACAACTCGCGGCGCACCATCACCTCCCGGGAGATCCAGACCGCAGTGCGTCTGCTGCTGCCCGGAGAGCTGGCCAAGCACGCCGTGTCCGAGGGCACCAAGGCCGTCACCAAGTACACCAGCGCCAAGTAAGGCTTCGAGGCGTATCCCCAACGAACACAACGGCTCTTTTAAGGGCCACTCACGTCCTCCCCTAAGAGCTAATGTGCTTCATTTATGACCGGAGAAAAAAGTGTTTTAAACGGTAATTTTGAGCGCACAAGACCTGCTTTCACGGGGCTTGCTGCAGACCGAGGGACGATGGAGCGGGCAACCCGTTTTAATAAACATGTTTATATGAATGAGCCCTCTTTGGGACCAAGTGTCACACAAGCTCTGTAATGTAACGGTGACGTTAAATAAAGCCCGCGCGGAACTCGCACGGTTGCCCCCGGGCTTATTGTTTTCCATGTTTCGGGTGACCAGTTTTAAGTGTGTGCGTGGGGCCACGTTCTGTTTGTACTGTAAGACCAAGGGCAACGGCTCCCGAAATCGGAGACATGAACCCGATGTACCGGGAGCACAGATGCCCCACAGCGCTGGCTTGTGACCAGCGGATCCCAACACGACCCTCTACCCAAACAAAGCTCTTTATTAATTGAAGAGGTGGCCGTGCACTGTGAACACGGAGTGCTCTGGTTTCCCTGCGCCGGTATAAGTTACCCAGTACTCGTGGTACTCCCAGCCAACCCACCCTAACCTGTAGAACATGCCATGGCAGACAAGAGAAGCTCGTAGGTGACAGGGTGGTGGCCCTTAAAAGAGCCGTTGTGGTGGTTGATCGGGTCGGTGTGCCTCCTTAGGCCCTCTCGCCTCGGATACGACGGGCCAGCTGGATGTCCTTGGGCATGATGGTCACCCTCTTGGCGTGGATGGCGCACAGGTTGGTGTCCTCGAAGAGCCCGACCAGGTAGGCCTCGCTGGCCTCCTGCAGGGCCATGACGGCGGAGCTCTGGAAGCGCAGGTCGGTCTTGAAGTCCTGGGCGATCTCCCTCACCAAGCGCTGGAACGGCAGCTTGCGGATGAGGAGCTCGGTGGACTTCTGGTAGCGGCGGATCTCGCGGAGAGCCACGGTGCCCGGTCGGTAGCGGTGAGGCTTCTTGACGCCGCCGGTGGCAGGCGCGCTCTTGCGGGCAGCCTTGGTGGCCAGCTGCTTGCGAGGCGCTTTGCCGCCGGTGGACTTGCGGGCTGTCTGCTTGGTGCGGGCCATGGCGGGAGCGGTCTCTTTCAACGACGAGCGAGGAAGAATGGCGTTCAAGCAGGCAAGAGCCCTATTTATGCACTCGAAGACGGAGGGCTGCTCTGGTTGGCTGAAGCTCCCGCCCCACGTTCGAAAATAGCCCGCGGTGTGCAACGATTGGCTACTCAACCTGAGGCTGCAGACTGTCTCTCCAATGAGCTGTGGAGAAAAGGGAACCCTCCGGATTGGATGATGTACGTTGGAGCCGAAGCCGGCGCTTCGGTCAGCCTTTGTCTCAGTGTCCATCCATTCATTTGTAGTCACACGAACCCCTCGCCCCCCTTCTCGACCCTGGTCAACTGGGCGAGCAGCCCAGGATGTTATAAGTGTACCGCCCTTGGTCACCCTGGAACACGCCGCCGTTAACTGCGCTCGATTTCACTTTCACAATCGTCTGCTTTATGCAGACACCACTTCGAGTCTGCCCGGTTACAGTGAAAGCACCAAGGCACACGTTATCTCACATTTATTATGAACTGAGGTCTAATAACTCCCAGACCCCCTTCTTTCTTTGTTATAAAGATTCCAATCCACGCAACACCAAAAGAGCCTTTCATATGACCAAGATCACACACGGCACTCGCGTGCGGAAAGGCGCGCTATGGATTTACTGTGCCGTTTATTATCATAGAGAAGTGTGCACGCGGGGTGCAAGGGTGGGGACGAACAAGCTCTCTTCTGGACCGGGTGGATGGCTCTTAAAAGAGCCGTTGTGTTTGCAGTGTCTCGGTGCAAGCCCTTACTTCTTCTTGGGCGCTGCCTTCTTGGGCTTGGCTGCTTTGGGCTTGGCTGCCTTGGGTTTGACTACCTTGGCAGGGCTTTTCTTGGCCACTTTGGGCTTCGCCGCCTTGGCTTTCGCTGGGCTCTTGGCAGCCTTCTTGGCGGGGGCAGCCTTGGGCTTCTTGGGGCTCTTTGCTGCCGCTGGCTTCTTGACCTTCTTCGGGCTCTTCTTGACCCCCGCGGGAGCCTTTTTGGGCTTCTTGGCGGCTGGGGCAGCTTTCTTGGCCGCTGGTTTCTTGGTCTTGGCGGCCGCCTTCTTGGCCGCCTTCTTGCCCTCCAGCTGCTTCTTGTTCACCTTGAAGGATCCGGAGGCCCCGGTGCCCTTCAGCTGGGCCAGGGCGCCTTTGCTGACCAGGCTCTTGACGGAGGCCTTGACCCGGCTCTTGTTCTTGTCCACATCGTAGCCCTCGGCGACCAGCCCCTTCTTCATGGCCGACAGGGAGACTCCCTTCCTCTCGGCAGAGGCGGTCACCACCTTCAGGATCAGATCGGCCACGCTGGGGCCGGAAGGCTTCTTGGCCTTCGAGGCCCCCGCTGTCTTCTTCTGCTGCTTTTTCTTGGGGGCGACCTCAGCGGGAGGCGCCGCGGCGGCTGGAGCGGTTTCGGCCATTGTAATGCGAGTCTCGGCGCGGGCGCTGTCACTGAAAAGAAATGTCCCTCCCAGACCCGAGCCCCGTGATTATATACAGGGAGGAGCCGGCCTCTGATTGGTCCCGAGCAGACAGGGCTGTGCGAGGCACACTCGGCTCTCTGCTCCCAGCTGACTTTTGTGTTTCCTACCTTCGGATTATCCACGTTTTAAAACACAATCAGTTAAACACGCGCTTCCACGCATACATGACCAGGAGCCCAGCTTCGGCCCTCTCCCGCGCCTGCCCCCGTTTCGGATCCACCCCTCGTCCCTGGCTTGTGATCCGCGGGGAGACTCGGCGCTCCCCCGACGGCGGGCGCCTCCATGCCTGAAATCCCGGGCTCCGGGCCCCTTTTCCCCGGTCCACTCTCGACTCCTGCGGCCGGGAGCGGCGGCCCGCGGGAGGGAGGGGGCTCCTGCAGGGAGCGGGCCCTGTGGCGTCACAGTGGGGCTGCGGGGGCCGCGGGGAGCGCGTTCTGGAACGGGCCAAAGTAACACAGGGCTCCGCCGGCCGAGCGCGGGGTGGAAACAATGCCAGGGAGCCCCCGGCCCGGGGGCCAGGGGGCCCTCCCCGCGCGCCTGCACCCTCGGCTGTGGCACCCTCGGCTCGGGGCTTACAAGCAGCGGGGCACGGCCCTGGCTCCAGCCTCGCACGCATCACCAGGCGGCCGTGTGCTGGCAGCTTCACATGCAGGCAGAGGGCATTCACTGCCGAGCGCCGAGCCAGACTCAATACAATAAATACACAGTGACACAATGAAGGAAGGCGGCCGAGTTAGGCCTACATGTTTAAAGACACCCCAAGTGAGAGCAGAGGGTGTGAATGCACCTGAAATGGTGACCCCAGTACCGGCATGGAGGCACTCTGCTGAGCTGATTTTTACAGCTGGAGCTAGGTGTACGTCTGAGGTGACATCTGTAGACAGAGTGAGTTACTGTATGTCAGACGCTGAGCCTATGACCGGGGGAGGCCCACTGCGGAACTGAATAGTACAGTACAGAGTGAGGCCTGTGACTACCACTGTTCTACTCAGCCCTATCGCTGGAGTGGGGACCACTCCTGAATCCAATGGTATGTCACGAGGGAGACCTGAGACCAGAAATCATATTCTGCGCCCTGTAGCCTGATCGAGGCCTGCTGCTAATTTGGATGGAGGTAGGGGAAGGAAACAAAACACTTCCCATAGTCCAGAACGTACATGAACACCATTCACAGTATCATATCTTAGCCTTCAGGATCTCCGGCCCATCCCTAGCTTCCAGGTACATGTTTTAGTAAAATGTGTGACATTTGGAGGTTTACAGCTTAAAGGGGATGAAGTCGCACCTTCTACCCAGGGTTATGGAGCTCCGCGCAGGGTGAGATTTCAGGGTTCACCCCTGGCTGGAGGTGTGAAAACAAAACAATCCACATAGTCACACCTCCAGCCAGGGGTGAACCCTGAAATCTCACCCTGCGCGGAGTTCCATAACCCTGGGTAGAAGGTGCGACTTCATCCCCTTGAAGCCTAACACCTACAAATGTCACAAGTATCAGTAAAACTGGTGCCAGGAGGCTGGAAGTAGGCCCAAGGCCTTGCAGGCCTTATTCTGATACTGTAAAGGAGCTAAATACACTTTCCTGAGTATGTGAAGTGTTTTGTTTTCACACCTGCAGCCAGGGGTGAAACCTGAAATCTTACCCTGGGCGGAGCTCCATAACCCTGGGTAGAAGGTGCGACTTCGTCCCCTTGAAGCCTAACACCTGCAAATGTCACAAGTATCAGTACAACTGGTGCCAGGAGGCTGGAAGTAGGCCCAAGGCCTTGCAGGCCTTTTTCTGATACTGTAAAGGGGTTAAATACACTTTACTGAGTATGTGAAGTGTTTTGTTTTCACACCTGCAGCCAGGGGTGAAACCTGAAATCGTATCCTGCGCGGAGCTCCATAACCCTGGGTAGAAGGTTTGACTTTGTTCCCTTGAAGCTTGACACCTCCAAGTGTCACAAGTATCAGTAAAACTGGTGCCTGGAGGCTGGAAACACACCCATGGCCTGGCAGGCCTTGTTCTGATACTGTAAAGGAGTTAAATACACTTTCCTGAGTATGTGAAGTGTTTTATTCTCACACTTCCATCCAGGGGTGAACCCTGAAATCTCACCCTGCGCGGAGTTCCATAACCCTGGGTAGAAGGTGCGACTTCATCCCCTTGAAGCCTAACACCTGCAAATGTCACAAGTATCAGTAAAACTGGTGCCAGGAGGCTGGAAGTAGGCCCAAGGCCTTGCAGGCCTTATTCTGATACTGTAAAGGAGTTAAATACACTTTCCTGAGTGTGTGAAGTGTTTTATTTTCACTCCTCCAGCCTGGGGTGAAGCCTGAAATCTTACCCTGCGCGGAGCTCCATGACCCTGGGTAGAAGGTGCGACTTCATCCCCTTGAAGCCTAAGACCTGCAAATGTCACAAGTATCAGTAAAACTGGTGCCAGGAGGCTGGAAGTAGGCCCAAGGCCTTGCAGGCCTTATTCTGATACTGTAAAGCAGCTAAATACACTTTCCTGAGTATGTGAAGTGTTTTATTCTCACACTTCCATCCAGGGGTGAACCCTGAAATCTCACCCTGCGCGGAGTTCCATAACCCTGGGTAGAAGGTGCGACTTCATCCCCTTGAAGCCTAACACCTGCAAATGTCACAACTTTCAGTAAAACTGGTGCCAGGAGGCTGGAAGTAGGCCCAAGGCCTTGCAGGCCTTATTCTGATACTGTAAATGAGTTAAATACACTTTCCTGAGTGTGTGAAGTGTTTTATTTTCAGTCCTCCAGCCAGGGGTGAAGCCTGAAATCTTACCCTGCGCGGAGCTCCATGACCCTGGGTAGAAGGTGCGACTTCATCCCCTTGAAGCCTAACACCTGCAAATGTCACAAGTATCAGTAAAACTGGTGCCAGGAGGCTGGAAGTAGGCCCAAGGCCTTGCAGGCCTTATTCTGATACTGTAAAGGAGTTAAATACACTTTCCTGAGTGTGTGAAGGGTTTTATTTTCACTCCTCCAGCCTGGGGTGAAGCCTGAAATCTTACCCTGCGCGGAGCTCCATGACCCTGGGTAGAAGGTGCGACTTCATCCCCTTGAAGCCTAACACCTGCAAATGTCACAAGTATCAGTAAAACTGGTGCCAGGAGGCTGGAAGTAGGCCCAAGGCCTTGCAGGCCTTGTTCTGATACTGTAAAGGAGTTAAATACACTTTCCTGAGTATGAGAAGTGTTTTATTTTCACACCTCCAGCCAGGGGTGAACCCTGAAATCTTACCCTGCGCGGAGCTCCATAAACCTGGGTAGAAGGTGCGGCTTCATCCCCTTGAAGCCTAACACCTGCAAATGTCACAAGTATCAGTAAAACTGGTTCCAGGAGGCTGGAAGTAGGCCCAAGGCCTTGCAGGCCCTATTCTGATACTGTAAAGGAGCTAAATACACTTTCCTGAGTATGTGAAGTGTTTTATTTTCACACCTGCAGCCAGGGGTGAAGCCTGAAATCTTACCCTGCGCGGAGCTCCATGACCCTGGGTAGAAGGTGCGACTTCATCCCCTTGAAGCCGAACACCTGCAAATGTCACAAGTATCAGTAAAACTGGTGCCAGGAGGCTGGAAGTAGGCCCAAGGCCTTGCAGGCCTTATTCTGATACTGTAAAGCAGCTAAATACACTTTCCTGAGTATGTGAAGTGTTTTATGTTCACACTTCCATCCAGGGGTGAACCCTGAAATCTCACCCTGCGCGGAGCTCCATAACCCTGGGTAGAAGGTGCGACTTCATCCCCTTGAAGCCTAACACCTGCAAATGTCACAAGTATCAGTAAAACTGGTGCCAGGAGGCCGGAAGTAGGCCCAAGGCCTTGCAGGCCTTATTGTGATACTGTAAAGGAGTTAAATACACTTTCCTGAGTGTGTGAAGTGTTTTATTTTCACAGCTCAAGCCTGGGATGAACCCTGAAATCTCACCCTGCGCGGAGTTCCATAACCCTGGGTAGAAGGTGCGACTTCATCCCCTTGAAGCCTAACACCTACAAATGTCACAAGTATCAGTAAAACTGGTGCCAGGAGGCTGGAAGTAGGCCCAAGGCCTTGCAGGCCTTATTCTGATACTGTAAAGGAGCTAAATACACTTTCCTGAGTATGTGAAGTGTTTTGTTTTCACACCTGCAGCCAGGGGTGAAACCTGAAATCTTACCCTGGGCGGAGCTCCATAACCCTGGGTAGAAGGTGCGACTTCGTCCCCTTGAAGCCTAACACCTGCAAATGTCACAAGTATCAGTACAACTGGTGCCAGGAGGCTGGAAGTAGGCCCAAGGCCTTGCAGGCCTTTTTCTGATACTGTAAAGGGGTTAAATACACTTTACTGAGTATGTGAAGTGTTTTGTTTTCACACCTGCAGCCAGGGGTGAAACCTGAAATCGTATCCTGCGCGGAGCTCCATAACCCTGGGTAGAAGGTTTGACTTTGTTCCCTTGAAGCTTGACACCTCCAAGTGTCACAAGTATCAGTAAAACTGGTGCCTGGAGGCTGGAAACACACCCATGGCCTGGCAGGCCTTGTTCTGATACTGTAAAGGAGTTAAATACACTTTCCTGAGTATGTGAAGTGTTTTATTCTCACACTTCCATCCAGGGGTGAACCCTGAAATCTCACCCTGCGCGGAGTTCCATAACCCTGGGTAGAAGGTGCGACTTCATCCCCTTGAAGCCTAACACCTGCAAATGTCACAAGTATCAGTAAAACTGGTGCCAGGAGGCTGGAAGTAGGCCCAAGGCCTTGCAGGCCTTATTCTGATACTGTAAAGCAGCTAAATACACTTTCCTGAGTATGTGAAGTGTTTTATTCTCACACTTCCATCCAGGGGTGAACCCTGAAATCTCACCCTGCGCGGAGTTCCATAATGCTGGGTAGAAGGTGCGACTTCATCCCCTTGAAGCCTAACACCTGCAAATGTCACAAGTATCAGTAAAACTGGTGCCAGGAGGCTGGGAGTAGGCCCAAGGCCTTGCAGGCCTTATTCTGATACTGTAAAGGAGTTAAATACACTTTCCTGAGTGTGTGAAGTGTTTTATTTTCACTCCTCCAGCCTGGGGTGAAGCCTGAAATCTTACCCTGCGCGGAGCTCCATGACCCTGGGTAGAAGGTGCGACTTCATCCCCTTGAAGCCTAAGACCTGCAAATGTCACAAGTATCAGTAAAACTGGTGCCAGGAGGCTGGAAGTAGGCCCAAGGCCTTGCAGGCCTTATTCTGATACTGTAAAGCAGCTAAATACACTTTCCTGAGTATGTGAAGTGTTTTATTCTCACACTTCCATCCAGGGGTGAACCCTGAAATCTCACCCTGCGCGGAGTTCCATAACCCTGGGTAGAAGGTGCGACTTCATCCCCTTGAAGCCTAACACCTGCAAATGTCACAACTTTCAGTAAAACTGGTGCCAGGAGGCTGGAAGTAGGCCCAAGGCCTTGCAGGCCTTATTCTGATACTGTAAATGAGTTAAATACACTTTCCTGAGTGTGTGAAGTGTTTTATTTTCAGTCCTCCAGCCAGGGGTGAAGCCTGAAATCTTACCCTGCGCGGAGCTCCATGACCCTGGGTAGAAGGTGCGACTTCATCCCCTTGAAGCCTAACACCTGCAAATGTCACAAGTATCAGTAAAACTGGTGCCAGGAGGCTGGAAGTAGGCCCAAGGCCTTGCAGGCCTTATTCTGATACTGTAAAGGAGTTAAATACACTTTCCTGAGTGTGTGAAGTGTTTTATTTTCACTCCTCCAGCCTGGGGTGAAGCCTGAAATCTTACCCTGCGCGGAGCTCCATGACCCTGGGTAGAAGGTGCGACTTCATCCCCTTGAAGCCTAAGACCTGCAAATGTCACAAGTATCAGTAAAACTGGTGCCAGGAGGCTGGAAGTAGGCCCAAGGCCGTGCAGGCCTTATTCTGATACTGTAAAGCAGCTAAATACACTTTCCTGAGTATGTGAAGTGTTTTATTCTCACACTTCCATCCAGGGGTGAACCCTGAAATCTCACCCTGCGCGGAGTTCCATAACCCTGGGTAGAAGGTGCGACTTCATCCCCTTGAAGCCTAACACCTGCAAATGTCACAAGTATCAGTAAAACTGGTGCCAGGAGGCTGGAAGTAGGCCCAAGGCCTTGCAGGCCTTATTCTGATACTGTAAAGGAGTTAAATACACTTTCCTGAGTGTGTGAAGGGTTTTATTTTCACTCCTCCAGCCTGGGGTGAAGCTTGAAATCTTACCCTGCGCGGAGCTCCATGACCCTGGGTAGAAGGTGCGACTTCATCCCCTTGAAGCCTAACACCTGCAAATGTCACAAGTATCAGTAAAACTGGTGCCAGGAGGCTGGAAGTAGGCCCAAGGCCTTGCAGGCCTTATTCTGATGCTGTAAAGCAGCTAAATACACGTTCCTGAGTATGTGAAGTGTTTTATTCTCACACTTCCATCCAGGGGTGAACCCTGAAATCTCACCCTGCGCGGAGTTCCATAACCCTGGGTAGAAGGTGCGACTTCATCCCCTTGAAGCCTAACACCTGCAAATGTCACAAGTATCAGTAAAACTGGTGCCAGGAGGCTGGAAGTAGGCCCAAGGCCTTGCAGGCCTTATTCTGATACTGTAAAGGAGTTAAATACACTTTCCTGAGTGTGTGAAGGGTTTTATTTTCACTCCTCCAGCCTGGGGTGAAGCCTGAAATCTTACCCTGCGCGGAGCTCCATGACCCTGGGTAGAAGGTGCGACTTCATCCCCTTGAAGCCTAACACCTACAAATGTCACAAGTATCAGTAAAACTGGTGCCAGGATGCTGGAAGTAGGCCCAAGGCCTTGCAGGCCTTATTCTGATACTGTAAAGTAGCTAAATACACTTTCCTGAGTATGTGAAGTGTTTTATTTTCACAGCTCAAGCCTGGGGTGGTCCCTGAAATCTTACCCTGCGTGGAGCTCCATGACCCTGGGCAGAAGGTGCGACTTCATGCCCTTGAAGCCTAACACCTACAAATGTCACAAGTATCAGTAAAACTGGTGCCAGGAGGCTGGAAGTAGGCCCAAGGCCTTGCAGGCCTTATTCTGATACTGTAAAGGAGTTAAATACACTTTCCTGAGTGTGTGAAGTGTTTTATTTTCACTCCTCCAGCCTGGGGTGAACCCTGAAATCTTACCCTGCGCGGAGCTCCATGACCCTGGGTAGAAGGTGCGACTTCATGCCCTTGAAGCCTAACACCTACAAATGTCACAAGTATCAGTAAAACTGGTGCCAGGAGGCTGGAAGTAGGCCCAAGGCCTTGCAGGCCTTATTCTGATACTGTAAAGTAGCTAAATACACTTTCCTGAGTATTTGAAGTGTTTTATGTTCACACTTCCATCCAGGGGTGAACCCTGAAATCTCACCCTGCGCGGAGTTCCATAACCCTGGGTAGAAGGTGCGACTTCATCCCCTTGAAGCCTAACACCTGCAAATGTCACAAGTATCAGTAAAACTGGTGCCAGGAGGCTGGAAGTAGGCCCAAGGCCTTGCAGGCCTTATTCTGATACTGTAAAGCAGCTAAATACACTTTCCTGAGTATGTGAAGTGTTTTATGTTCACACTTCCATCCAGGGGTGAACCCTGAAATCTCACCCTGCGCGGAGTTCCATAACCCTGGGTAGAAGGTGCGACTTCATCCCCTTGAAGCCTAACACCTGCAAATGTCACAAGTATCAGTAAAACTGGTGCCAGGAGGCTGGAAGTAGGCCCAAGGCCTTGCAGGCCTTATTCTGATACTGTAAAGCAGCTAAATACACTTTCCTGAGTATGTGAAGTGTTTTATGTTCACACTTCCATCCAGGGGTGAACCCTGAAATCTCACCCTGCGCGGAGTTCCATAACCCTGGGTAGAAGGTGCGACTTCATCCCCTTGAAGCCTAACACCTGCAAATGTCACAAGTATCAGTAAAACTGGTGCCAGGAGGCTGGAAGTAGGCCCAAGGCCTTGCAGGCCTTATTCTGATACTGTAAAGGAGTTAAATACACTTTCCTGAGTGTGTGAAGTGTTTTATTTTCACCCCTCCAGCCTGGGGTGAAGCCTGAAATCTTACCCTGCGCGGAGCTCCATGACCCTGGGTAGAAGGTGCGACTTCATCCCCTTGATGCCTAACACCTGCAAATGTCACAAGTATCAGTAAAACTGGTGCCAGGAGGCTGGAAGTAGGCCCAAGGCCTTGCAGGCCTTATTCTGATACTGTAAAGCAGCTAAATACACTTTCCTGAGTATGTGAAGTGTTTTATGTTCACACTTCCATCCAGGGGTGAACCCTGAAATCTCACCCTGCGCGGAGCTCCATAACCCTGGGTAGAAGGTGCGACTTCATCCCCTTGAAGCCTAACACCTGCAAATGTCACAAGTATCAGTAAAACTGGTGCCAAGAGGCTGGAAGTAGGCCCAAGGCCTTGCAGGCCTTATTCTGATACTGTAAAGCAGCTAAATACACTTTCCTGAGTATGTGAAGTGTTTTATTCTCACACTTCCATCCAGGGGTGAACCCTGAAATCTCACCCTGCGCGGAGTTCCATAACCCTGGGTAGAAGGTGCAACTTCATCCCCTTGAAGCCTAACACCTGCAAATGTCACAAGTATCAGTAAAACTGGTGCCAGGAGGCTGGAAGTAGGCCCAAGGCCTTGCAGGCCTTGTTCTGATACTGTAAAGGAGTTAAATACACTTTCCTGAGTATGAGAAGTGTTTTATTTTCACACCTCCAGCCAGGGGTGAACCCTGAAATCTTACCCTGCGCGGAGCTCCATAAACCTGGGTAGAAGGTGCGGCTTCATCCCCTTGAAGCCTAACACCTGCAAATGTCACAAGTATCAGTAAAACTGGTTCCAGGAGGCTGGAAGTAGGCCCAAGGCCTTGCAGGCCCTATTCTGATACTGTAAAGGAGCTAAATACACTTTCCTGAGTATGTGAAGTGTTTTATTTTCACACCTGCAGCCAGGGGTGAAGCCTGAAATCTTACCCTGCGCGGAGCTCCATGACCCTGGGTAGAAGGTGCGACTTCATCCCCTTGAAGCCGAACACCTGCAAATGTCACAAGTATCAGTAAAACTGGTGCCAGGAGGCTGGAAGTAGGCCCAAGGCCTTGCAGGCCTTATTCTGATACTGTAAAGCAGCTAAATACACTTTCCTGAGTATGTGAAGTGTTTTATGTTCACACTTCCATCCAGGGGTGAACCCTGAAATCTCACCCTGCGCGGAGCTCCATAACCCTGGGTAGAAGGTGCGACTTCATCCCCTTGAAGCCTAACACCTGCAAATGTCACAAGTATCAGTAAAACTGGTGCCAAGAGGCTGGAAGTAGGCCCAAGGCCTTGCAGGCCTTATTCTGATACTGTAAAGCAGCTAAATATACTTTCCTGAGTATGTGAAGTGTTTTATTCTCACACTTCCATCCAGGGGTGAACCCTGAAATCTCACCCTGCGCGGAGTTCCATAACCCTGGGTAGAAGGTGCAACTTCATCCCCTTGAAGCCTAACACCTGCAAATGTCACAAGTATCAGTAAAACTGGTGCCAGGAGGCTGGAAGTAGGCCCAAGGCCTTGCAGGCCTTGTTCTGATACTGTAAAGGAGTTAAATACACTTTCCTGAGTATGAGAAGTGTTTTATTTTCACACCTCCAGCCAGGGGTGAACCCTGAAATCTTACCCTGCGCGGAGCTCCATAAACCTGGGTAGAAGGTGCGGCTTCATCCCCTTGAAGCCTAACACCTGCAAATGTCACAAGTATCAGTAAAACTGGTTCCAGGAGGCTGGAAGTAGGCCCAAGGCCTTGCAGGCCCTATTCTGATACTGTAAAGGAGCTAAATACACTTTCCTGAGTATGTGAAGTGTTTTATTTTCACACCTGCAGCCAGGGGTGAAGCCTGAAATCTTACCCTGCGCGGAGCTCCATGACCCTGGGTAGAAGGTGCGACTTCATCCCCTTGAAGCCGAACACCTGCAAATGTCACAAGTATCAGTAAAACTGGTGCCAGGAGGCTGGAAGTAGGCCCAAGGCCTTGCAGGCCTTATTCTGATACTGTAAAGGAGTTAAATACACTTTCCTGAGTGTGTGAAGTGTTTTATTTTCACTCCTCCAGCCTGGGGTGAAGCCTGAAATCTTACCCTGCGCGGAGCTCCATGACCCTGGGTAGAAGGTGCGACTTCATCCCCTTGATGCCTAACACCTGCAAATGTCACAAGTATCAGTAAAACTGGTGCCAGGAGGCTGGAAGTAGGCCCAAGGCCTTGCAGGCCTTATTCTGATACTGTAAAGGAGTTAAATACACTTTCCTGAGTGTGTGAAGTGTTTTATTTTCACTCCTCCAGCCTGGGGTGAAGCCTGAAATCTTACCCTGCGCGGAGCTCCATGACCCTGGGTAGAAGGTGCGACTTCATCCCCTTGAAGCCTAAGACCTGCAAATGTCACAAGTATCAGTAAAACTGGTGCCAGGAGGCTGGAAGTAGGCCCAAGGCCTTGCAGGCCTTATTCTGATACTGTAAAGCAGCTAAATACACTTTCCTGAGTATGTGAAGTGTTTTATTCTCACACTTCCATCCAGGGGTGAACCCTGAAATCTCACCCTGCACGGAGTTCCATAACCCTGGGTAGAAGGTGCGACTTCATCCCCTTGAAGCCTAACACCTGCAAATGTCACAACTTTCAGTAAAACTGGTGCCAGGAGGCTGGAAGTAGGCCCAAGGCCTTGCAGGCCTTATTCTGATACTGTAAATGAGTTAAATACACTTTCCTGAGTGTGTGAAGTGTTTTATTTTCAGTCCTCCAGCCAGGGGTGAAGCCTGAAATCTTACCCTGCGCGGAGCTCCATGACCCTGGGTAGAAGGTGCGACTTCATCCCCTTGAAGCCTAACACCTGCAAATGTCACAAGTATCAGTAAAACTGGTGCCAGGAGGCTGGAAGTAGGCCCAAGGCCTTGCAGGCCTTATTCTGATACTGTAAAGGAGTTAAATACACTTTCCTGAGTGTGTGAAGTGTTTTATTTTCACTCCTCCAGCCTGGGGTGAAGCCTGAAATCTTACCCTGCGCGGAGCTCCATGACCCTGGGTAGAAGGTGCGACTTCATCCCCTTGAAGCCTAAGACCTGCAAATGTCACAAGTATCAGTAAAACTGGTGCCAGGAGGCTGGAAGTAGGCCCAAGGCCGTGCAGGCCTTATTCTGATACTGTAAAGCAGCTAAATACACTTTCCTGAGTATGTGAAGTGTTTTATTCTCACACTTCCATCCAGGGGTGAACCCTGAAATCTCACCCTGCGCGGAGTTCCATAACCCTGGGTAGAAGGTGCGACTTCATCCCCTTGAAGCCTAACACCTGCAAATGTCACAAGTATCAGTAAAACTGGTGCCAGGAGGCTGGAAGTAGGCCCAAGGCCTTGCAGGCCTTATTCTGATACTGTAAAGGAGTTAAATACACTTTCCTGAGTGTGTGAAGGGTTTTATTTTCACTCCTCCAGCCTGGGGTGAAGCTTGAAATCTTACCCTGCGCGGAGCTCCATGACCCTGGGTAGAAGGTGCGACTTCATCCCCTTGAAGCCTAACACCTGCAAATGTCACAAGTATCAGTAAAACTGGTGCCAGGAGGCCGGAAGTAGGCCCAAGGCCTTGCAGGCCTTATTCTGATGCTGTAAAGCAGCTAAATACACGTTCCTGAGTATGTGAAGTGTTTTATTCTCACACTTCCATCCAGGGGTGAACCCTGAAATCTCACCCTGCGCGGAGTTCCATAACCCTGGGTAGAAGGTGCGACTTCATCCCCTTGAAGCCTAACACCTGCAAATGTCACACGTATCAGTAAAACTGGTGCCAGGAGGCTGGAAGTAGGCCCAAGGCCTTGCAGGCCTTATTCTGATACTGTAAAGGAGTTAAATACACTTTCCTGAGTGTGTGAAGGGTTTTATTTTCACTCCTCCAGCCTGGGGTGAAGCCTGAAATCTTACCCTGCGCGGAGCTCCATGACCCTGGGTAGAAGGTGCGACTTCATCCCCTTGAAGCCTAACACCTACAAATGTCACAAGTATCAGTAAAACTGGTGCCAGGATGCTGGAAGTAGGCCCAAGGCCTTGCAGGCCTTATTCTGATACTGTAAAGTAGCTAAATACACTTTCCTGAGTATGTGAAGTGTTTTATTTTCACAGCTCAAGCCTGGGGTGGTCCCTGAAATCTTACCCTGCGTGGAGCTCCATGACCCTGGGCAGAAGGTGCGACTTCATGCCCTTGAAGCCTAACACCTACAAATGTCACAAGTATCAGTAAAACTGGTGCCAGGAGGCTGGAAGTAGGCCCAAGGCCTTGCAGGCCTTATTCTGATACTGTAAAGGAGTTAAATACACTTTCCTGAGTGTGTGAAGTGTTTTATTTTCACTCCTCCAGCCTGGGGTGAACCCTGAAATCTTACCCTGCGCGGAGCTCCATGACCCTGGGTAGAAGGTGCGACTTCATGCCCTTGAAGCCTAACACCTACAAATGTCACAAGTATCAGTAAAACTGGTGCCAGGAGGCTGGAAGTAGGCCCAAGGCCTTGCAGGCCTTATTCTGATACTGTAAAGTAGCTAAATACACTTTCCTGAGTATTTGAAGTGTTTTATGTTCACACTTCCATCCAGGGGTGAACCCTGAAATCTCACCCTGCGCGGAGTTCCATAACCCTGGGTAGAAGGTGCGACTTCATCCCCTTGAAGCCTAACACCTGCAAATGTCACAAGTATCAGTAAAACTGGTGCCAGCAGGCTGGAAGTAGGCCCAAGGCCTTGCAGGCCTTATTCTGATACTGTAAAGCAGCTAAATACACTTTCCTGAGTATGTGAAGTGTTTTATGTTCACACTTCCATCCAGGGGTGAACCCTGAAATCTCACCCTGCGCGGAGTTCCATAACCCTGGGTAGAAGGTGCGACTTCATCCCCTTGAAGCCTAACACCTGCAAATGTCACAAGTATCCGTAAAACTGGTGCCAGGAGGCTGGAAGTAGGCCCAAGGCCTTGCAGGCCTTATTCTGATACTGTAAATGAGTTAAATACACTTTCCTGAGTGTGTGAAGTGTTTTATTTTCACCCCTCCAGCCTGGGGTGAAGCCTGAAATCTTACCCTGCGCGGAGCTCCATGACCCTGGGTAGAAGGTGCGACTTCATCCCCTTGATGCCTAACACCTGCAAATGTCACAAGTATCAGTAAAACTGGTGCCAGGAGGCTGGAAGTAGGCCCAAGGCCTTGCAGGCCTTATTCTGATACTGTAAAGCAGCTAAATACACTTTCCTGAGTATGTGAAGTGTTTTATGTTCACACTTCCATCCAGGGGTGAACCCTGAAATCTCACCCTGCGCGGAGCTCCATAACCCTGGGTAGAAGGTGCGACTTCATCCCCTTGAAGCCTAACACCTGCAAATGTCACAAGTATCAGTAAAACTGGTGCCAAGAGGCTGGAAGTAGGCCCAAGGCCTTGCAGGCCTTATTCTGATACTGTAAAGCAGCTAAATACACTTTCCTGAGTATGTGAAGTGTTTTATTCTCACACTTCCATCCAGGGGTGAACCCTGAAATCTCACCCTGCGCGGAGTTCCATAACCCTGGGTAGAAGGTGCAACTTCATCCCCTTGAAGCCTAACACCTGCAAATGTCACAAGTATCAGTAAAACTGGTGCCAGGAGGCTGGAAGTAGGCCCAAGGCCTTGCAGGCCTTGTTCTGATACTGTAAAGGAGTTAAATACACTTTCCTGAGTATGAGAAGTGTTTTATTTTCACACCTCCAGCCAGGGGTGAACCCTGAAATCTTACCCTGCGCGGAGCTCCATAAACCTGGGTAGAAGGTGCGGCTTCATCCCCTTGAAGCCTAACACCTGCAAATGTCACAAGTATCAGTAAAACTGGTTCCAGGAGGCTGGAAGTAGGCCCAAGGCCTTGCAGGCCCTATTCTGATACTGTAAAGGAGCTAAATACACTTTCCTGAGTATGTGAAGTGTTTTATTTTCACACCTGCAGCCAGGGGTGAAGCCTGAAATCTTACCCTGCGCGGAGCTCCATGACCCTGGGTAGAAGGTGCGACTTCATCCCCTTGAAGCCGAACACCTGCAAATGTCACAAGTATCAGTAAAACTGGTGCCAGGAGGCTGGAAGTAGGCCCAAGGCCTTGCAGGCCTTATTCTGATACTGTAAAGCAGCTAAATACACTTTCCTGAGTATGTGAAGTGTTTTATGTTCACACTTCCATCCAGGGGTGAACCCTGAAATCTCACCCTGCGCGGAGCTCCATAACCCTGGGTAGAAGGTGCGACTTCATCCCCTTGAAGCCTAACACCTGCAAATGTCACAAGTATCAGTAAAACTGGTGCCAAGAGGCTGGAAGTAGGCCCAAGGCCTTGCAGGCCTTATTCTGATACTGTAAAGCAGCTAAATATACTTTCCTGAGTATGTGAAGTGTTTTATTCTCACACTTCCATCCAGGGGTGAACCCTGAAATCTCACCCTGCGCGGAGTTCCATAACCCTGGGTAGAAGGTGCAACTTCATCCCCTTGAAGCCTAACACCTGCAAATGTCACAAGTATCAGTAAAACTGGTGCCAGGAGGCTGGAAGTAGGCCCAAGGCCTTGCAGGCCTTGTTCTGATACTGTAAAGGAGTTAAATACACTTTCCTGAGTATGAGAAGTGTTTTATTTTCACACCTCCAGCCAGGGGTGAACCCTGAAATCTTACCCTGCGCGGAGCTCCATAAACCTGGGTAGAAGGTGCGGCTTCATCCCCTTGAAGCCTAACACCTGCAAATGTCACAAGTATCAGTAAAACTGGTTCCAGGAGGCTGGAAGTAGGCCCAAGGCCTTGCAGGCCCTATTCTGATACTGTAAAGGAGCTAAATACACTTTCCTGAGTATGTGAAGTGTTTTATTTTCACACCTGCAGCCAGGGGTGAAGCCTGAAATCTTACCCTGCGCGGAGCTCCATGACCCTGGGTAGAAGGTGCGACTTCATCCCCTTGAAGCCGAACACCTGCAAATGTCACAAGTATCAGTAAAACTGGTGCCAGGAGGCTGGAAGTAGGCCCAAGGCCTTGCAGGCCTTATTCTGATACTGTAAAGGAGTTAAATACACTTTCCTGAGTGTGTGAAGTGTTTTATTTTCACTCCTCCAGCCTGGGGTGAAGCCTGAAATCTTACCCTGCGCGGAGCTCCATGACCCTGGGTAGAAGGTGCGACTTCATCCCCTTGATGCCTAACACCTGCAAATGTCACAAGTATCAGTAAAACTGGTGCCAGGAGGCTGGAAGTAGGCCCAAGGCCTTGCAGGCCTTATTCTGATACTGTAAAGGAGTTAAATAAACTTTCCTGAGCATGTGAAGTGTTTTATTTTCTCACCTCCAGCCAAGGGGTGAACCCTGACATCGCACCCTGCGCAGAGCTCCATAACCCTGGGTAGAAGGTGCGACTTCATCCCCTTGAAGCCTAACACCTTTAAATGTCACAAGTATCAGTAAAACTGGTGCCAGGAGGCTGGAAACACACCCAAGGCCTTGCAGGCCCTATTCTGATACTGTAAAGCAGCTAAATACACTTTCCTGAGTATGTGAAGTGTTTTATGTTCACACTTCCATCCAGGGGTGAACCCTGAAATCTCACCCTGCGCGGAGTTCCATAACCCTGGGTGGAAGGTGCGACTTCATCCCCTTGAAGCATGACATCTCCCAGTGTCACAAGTATCAGTACAACTGGTGCCTTGAGGCTGGAAACATACCCACGGCCTTGCAGGCCTTGTTCTGATACTGTAAATGAGTGAAATAAACTTTCCTGAGCATGTGAAGTGTTTTATTTTCTCACCTCCAGCCAAGGGGTGAACCCTGACATCGCACCCTGCGCAGAGCTCCATAACCCTGGGTAGAAGGTGCGACTTCATCCCCTTGAAGCCTTACACCTTTAAATGTCACAAGTATCAGTAAAACTGGTGCCAGGAGGCTGGAAACACACCCAAGGCCTTGCAGGCCCTATTCTGATACTGTAAAGCAGCTAAATACACTTTCCTGAGTATGTGAAGTGTTTTATGTTCACACTTCCATCCAGGGGTGAACCCTGAAATCTCACCCTGCGCGGAGTTCCATAACCCTGGGTGGAAGGTGCGACTTCATCCCCTTGAAGCCTAACACCTGCAAATGTCACAAGTATCAGTAAAACTGGTTCCAGGAGGCTGGAAGTAGGCCCAAGGCCTTGCAGGCCTTATTCTGATACTGTAAAGCAGCTAAATACACTTTCCTGAGTATGTGAAGTGTTTTATCTTCACAGCTCAAGCCTGGGGTGAACCCTGAAATCTTATCCTGCGCGGAGCTCCATGACCCTGGGTAGAAGGTGCGACTTCATCCCCTTGAAGCATGACATCTCCCAGTGTCACAAGTATCAGTACAACTGGTGCCTTGAGGCTGGAAACATACCCAAGGCCTTGCAGGCCTTGTTCTGATACTGTAAATGAGTGAAATAAACTTTCCTGAGCATGTGAAGTGTTTTATTTTCACACCTCCAGCCAGGGGCGAAACCTGAAATCTTACCCTGCGCGGAGCTCCATAGCCCTGGGTAGAAGGAGATACTGTGTCCCCTTAAACCTGTAAATTTCAAAATGTCATATAAAGAATAAAACAAGCGCCTGGAGGCTAGAAATGGGCCCGAGACACTGAAGTC
Organism: Triturus cristatus; assembly: GCF_964204655.1. Classification (NCBI taxonomy): domain Eukaryota; kingdom Metazoa; phylum Chordata; class Amphibia; order Caudata; family Salamandridae; genus Triturus; species Triturus cristatus. The sequence goes on along the minus strand of NW_028187280.1, from coordinate 32,001 downwards.
TTGGATCTGATAATGTAAAGGGCTTTGTGTACCTTTTGAGTGAAGTTTTTTTTCCCACCTCCATCCGAGGGGTAAATCCTGAAATATTACCCCAATCGAAGCTCCATAGCCCTGGGTTGAAAAAGTGACTTTGTTCCCTTGGACCTAAAATTTTAGTACATTTTTGTTATTTTTTTATTAAACATTGTTAAAGGGATGACTGGAGGCTAATAAAATGGACCAGATACTGTGAAGGACTTTATTTCATTTTTGGGCGAAAAAAAAAATATTTAAAAAATATGTATGTATTATATTATTATTGCAATTTTTTTTTTTTTTTTTTTTTTGTGGGCCTATCTCTGGCTAAGGGGGAAAACCTGAAATGTTACCCGAAGCGGAGCTCCATTGCCCTGGGTAAAAGTAGTGCCATGGTCCCCTTGAACCAAAATAATAAATAAATAAAAAAAAGTACTAAAACAGGTGCTTAAAGGCCCCGAAATCGGTCACGATCGTTCACAAAAAAAAATTAGGATCCCACACCCCATGGGCCTGCATGGGAACTCTATCTTACCGACTATTAAGCCCCCACGAAGTGGGGGCTTACAGCGCCCGAGTGGGAGACAAAAGTTAGAGTTAGCGCGGCCGTTCCGCCGCCCGGCCATCTGGTCGCGCAACCCGGCGACCAGATGGCCGGCGGCGCGCCCGGCGCCGCCAACTCTACCCTTTGTCCCTCATCCGTGTTCTGTAAGCCCCCACTACGTGGGGGCTTAATAGTCGAGGGGAATGGCCGACACTGAGCTGGGCCGGGCCAAACTCGCCTTGGGTCCCCAGTCCAGGGATCCAGGATGGCGGGCCCCCGGGCCGGGCTATACCCGCCTTATGTCCCCAGTGCAAGGCTCCAGGATGGCGGGCCCCTGGGCCCGGCTATACCCGCCTTATCTCCCCAGTACAAGGCTCCAGGATGGCGGGCCCCTGGGCCGGGCTATACCCGCCTTAGGTCGCCAGTACAAGGCTCCAGGATGGCGGGCCCCTGGGCCGGGCTATACCCGCCTTAGGTCGCCAGTACAGGGCATCAGGACCCCCGTGGGCTGGACTGGGATGAACGCGCCCCTGGACCCCCCCATGCCGGGGCTCCAGGAAGGCGCCCTGGCCCCGGGACAGTGCCTTGCATTGCAGCGAAATCCCCCTGGTGCCCCCCCCTCACCCGACCGGCTGTGGGCCTAGAAAGCAGCCCTGCGGGAACCCTAGCGCATAGACACAGCTCTCCCATGACATCGTGGTCGGCTCTTAAAAGAGCCTTTGGGTTGTGGTGTTTTGTGTTTTTCTCCGTGGGCAAGCCGAGTGTTTAACCGCCGAATCCGTAGAGGGTGCGGCCCTGGCGCTTCAGGGCGTAGACCACATCCATGGCGGTGACGGTCTTCCTCTTGGCGTGCTCGGTGTAGGTGACGGCGTCCCGGATCACGTTCTCCAGGAAAACCTTCAGCACCCCGCGGGTCTCCTCGTAGATGAGGCCGGAGATGCGCTTGACCCCGCCACGGCGCGCCAGGCGGCGGATGGCCGGCTTGGTGATGCCCTGGATGTTGTCCCGGAGCACCTTGCGGTGCCTCTTGCCGAGCCCCTTCCCTCCTTTGCCGCGTCCAGACATGTTCTCCTGTCGGTGCTGTGACTGAGCAGAACTGAGGGCGAGGCCAGCGGCGGCTGCTTATATAGAGGAGCTGCGGCGGACCAGCTAGGGCGCATCAAGCCGCCCACGTGACTGAACGGAAGGCGAGAGGGAGCCCGGCCCCGGCAGGGAGCGGCCGTTGCCGTTTGAAAAAGAGCGCGCTCCCAGCCGCCTCTTTGTCGTGGGCTCAGCAGCTGCCGCCGGGGCACGGATCACAGTCAAGCACACACACACGCCTCCCTTCCCGGCCCCCACTCGTCACCGCGGCCCGCCTGACCCTGGCGCTCGGTGCCCGTTCCCACTATGAACATAAGGCTCTGAAATGTTCTAATGGAGCCATCACATTAACGGCCTCACCGGCACCACCCCGCTGTGTGCGGCCGCCTGCAACCCCGTAACACTGTCCACATGTCACGCCCGGTTGTGGCAAGTCTGTAATCTGCCCCTATAAAAATTTATTTTTTTTAACAAAAACATTATTGTCGGCCTCAAGCTAGGTTTTGGGACGGGGGTGACATTTATGTGTACGTCAGAGGGCTTGGGCATGCCCTCCTATGTAGCGACGGTGCGGGCGCTGCCGCAACTATGAAGCCGCCAGAGTAACATCTTGGCACGGACACGCTCTTTGATGGAGTCTGTGGTTGGCCCTGAAAAGAGCCTTTGTGTTTAGGGTGTGTTTCCACGGTGGTCTGCGGGCCTTTACTTGCTTGCTTTGCCCCCTGCCTTGTGGCTCTCGGTTTTCTTGGGCAGCAGCACGGCCTGGATGTTGGGCAGGACTCCTCCCTGGGCGATGGTGACTCGGCCCAGCAGCTTGTTCAGCTCCTCGTCGTTGCGGATGGCCAGCTGGAGGTGTCTGGGGATGATGCGGGTCTTCTTGTTGTCCCGGGCCGCGTTGCCGGCCAGCTCCAGGATCTCAGCGGTCAGGTACTCCAGGACTGCAGCCAGATAGACTGGGGCACCGGCGCCCACCCTCTCGGCGTAGCTTCCCTTCCGGAGCAGCCTGTGCACACGGCCCACGGGGAACTGGAGCCCGGCTCTTGAAGAGCGTGTCTTGGCCTTAGCGCGGGCCTTTCCTCCTTGCTTTCCGCGTCCAGACATGGCGATCGATGCAGGGGCTCACTCACACAACAGAGAGAATGATACTGCTGTTCTGCGGGACTCCGGCGATATAAAGACTTCGGGTGCGTCTGATTGGTTGACAGCTAGGCGCTGATAGTACTTCTCATTGGAGGGAGGAGGGCTTCTGTTTCACCAATCAGAGTCCCAGAACCGCAGTACACTAGGAGGTGGGGGGCTTGCCTTTGCCTGCCAATGAGAAGGGAGAGCAGAGAAGCAGCTACTTTACACGCCCAGCCTATAAATACAAGTGCCGGGCACGTCTGCCTTATTTCTCTCGGCTCCACAGGAAGCGGTGCAGATTGTCGACCATGCCTGAACCAGCCAAGTCCGCGCCGGCTCCCAAGAAGGGCTCCAAGAAAGCGCTCTCCAAGCCGCCCAAGAAGGACGGGAAGAAGCGCAAGAGGAGCAGGAAGGAAAGCTATGCCATCTACATTTACAAAGTGATGAAGCAGGTGCACCCGGACACCGGCATCTCCTCCAAGGCCATGGGCATCATGAACTCCTTCGTGAACGACATCTTCGAGCGCATCGCCGGGGAAGCTTCCCGCCTGGCCCACTACAACTCGCGGCGCACCATCACCTCCCGGGAGATCCAGACCGCAGTGCGTCTGCTGCTGCCCGGAGAGCTGGCCAAGCACGCCGTGTCCGAGGGCACCAAGGCCGTCACCAAGTACACCAGCGCCAAGTAAGGCTTCGAGGCGTATCCCCAACGAACACAACGGCTCTTTTAAGGGCCACTCACGTCCTCCCCTAAGAGCTAATGTGCTTCATTTATGACCGGAGAAAAAAGTGTTTTAAACGGTAATTTTGAGCGCACAAGACCTGCTTTCACGGGGCTTGCTGCAGACCGAGGGACGATGGAGCGGGCAACCCGTTTTAATAAACATGTTTATATGAATGAGCCCTCTTTGGGACCAAGTGTCACACAAGCTCTGTAATGTAACGGTGACGTTAAATAAAGCCCGCGCGGAACTCGCACGGTTGCCCCCGGGCTTATTGTTTTCCATGTTTCGGGTGACCAGTTTTAAGTGTGTGCGTGGGGCCACGTTCTGTTTGTACTGTAAGACCAAGGGCAACGGCTCCCGAAATCGGAGACATGAACCCGATGTACCGGGAGCACAGATGCCCCACAGCGCTGGCTTGTGACCAGCGGATCCCAACACGACCCTCTACCCAAACAAAGCTCTTTATTAATTGAAGAGGTGGCCGTGCACTGTGAACACGGAGTGCTCTGGTTTCCCTGCGCCGGTATAAGTTACCCAGTACTCGTGGTACTCCCAGCCAACCCACCCTAACCTGTAGAACATGCCATGGCAGACAAGAGAAGCTCGTAGGTGACAGGGTGGTGGCCCTTAAAAGAGCCGTTGTGGTGGTTGATCGGGTCGGTGTGCCTCCTTAGGCCCTCTCGCCTCGGATACGACGGGCCAGCTGGATGTCCTTGGGCATGATGGTCACCCTCTTGGCGTGGATGGCGCACAGGTTGGTGTCCTCGAAGAGCCCGACCAGGTAGGCCTCGCTGGCCTCCTGCAGGGCCATGACGGCGGAGCTCTGGAAGCGCAGGTCGGTCTTGAAGTCCTGGGCGATCTCCCTCACCAAGCGCTGGAACGGCAGCTTGCGGATGAGGAGCTCGGTGGACTTCTGGTAGCGGCGGATCTCGCGGAGAGCCACGGTGCCCGGTCGGTAGCGGTGAGGCTTCTTGACGCCGCCGGTGGCAGGCGCGCTCTTGCGGGCAGCCTTGGTGGCCAGCTGCTTGCGAGGCGCTTTGCCGCCGGTGGACTTGCGGGCTGTCTGCTTGGTGCGGGCCATGGCGGGAGCGGTCTCTTTCAACGACGAGCGAGGAAGAATGGCGTTCAAGCAGGCAAGAGCCCTATTTATGCACTCGAAGACGGAGGGCTGCTCTGGTTGGCTGAAGCTCCCGCCCCACGTTCGAAAATAGCCCGCGGTGTGCAACGATTGGCTACTCAACCTGAGGCTGCAGACTGTCTCTCCAATGAGCTGTGGAGAAAAGGGAACCCTCCGGATTGGATGATGTACGTTGGAGCCGAAGCCGGCGCTTCGGTCAGCCTTTGTCTCAGTGTCCATCCATTCATTTGTAGTCACACGAACCCCTCGCCCCCCTTCTCGACCCTGGTCAACTGGGCTGTAGTGTCCTGAGAAATGGGGCACTAGGACCCCGAGGAGGGCAGAGGGCAGGAGAGGTCACCGGACACCAGTTCCGGTCAAGGGGTGAGGGGCAGACCACAGGAAGCAAGGGACGAGGCAGGACGTGCAGCATGCTGGCTGCAGATACACAACGATACAATAAAGAATAGAAGCTGACCTGGCTGTGTGGTGGTTATTGCTGAGACGCGACGCGACAACTGGCGACGAGGCGGGATCGAAATCCACGCGTCGCGGCGACTGTCGGAGCCCACCCGGTCGCGGAACAAAATTCGGAGCCAGGAGCCCACCCTGGTCCGAAGCGCCAGCAGAAGAAAACATCGTTGCGGGAGCCCACCCCGGCGCTGCTAACAGAAGTAAGAGCAGCGCGTTAGTGAAACTGAAGGAAAGATCAAGATCCCTCCCGTGCGTGAGCTTTAACGAACTCTCGCGAGAGGAGGCGGCCATCTTAAAGTCAGGCGAATTGAGCCAATCAGCGCCCAAGATAGACGGCGGCCATTTTGAAGGGTCAGGCAAAGTCCCGAACAGCGCGAAATCGCGCGAGAGTGCGGCGGCCATCTTGGAGTCAGGCGAATTGGGCCAATAGGAGCACAGGAAGGCCGGGAGGCCATTTTAGAGTCAGGCAAAAAAGGAAAATAGACGAAAAACGGTCCAAATAAGGAGAAAACGATAAGAAAAAGGTGCCAAAGAAAGAAAAAAGCACCAGAAGAACAAGAAGGAAGAAGAAAGAAGGAAATAAGTACATAAATAAAACAAAGAAAGGAAGAATATGGGTGACGAAGAAACAAGGAGCACACAAGCTGTGTTCCGCAGGCCACTGCCATTTAACATATCGGAACCACAAGCAGGCATCAGATGGGAGAGATGGCTACGACAATTTGAACGATACATGCGCGCGACGGACGTCGCAGAGAGCAAACAATTAGATCTGCTGGTCAACCTTGCGGGAGACGAAATAGAAGACTTAATGATGACACTACCAAGTGAAAAAACGGCAGATTACAAAGGCGCGAAAGCGTGCCTCACAGAGAAGTTCGACCCCCAACGCAACATCGATTTTGAAAGGTACACGTTCCACACAGCATGCCAGCAACTAGAAGAGAGCATGGATGATTTCGCGACAAGGTTGCGGAAGTTGGTGACATACTGCGAATTCGATAAATTCGACAACGAAGAAGCAATACGAACGCGTCTCATCGTAGGGTGTTTGTCAGTAGAGTTCAGAGCACGCATCCTAAAAGAACCAACAACACTTGAGAAAATACTGACGATGGCCCGCACAGAAGCACGGGCCACGCAACATGCCAAACAAATACAAATTGGAAAAGAAAAGGGAGAAGCGATGGCACATCGGATGACGGAACATTTCAAAAGGAACGACAACAGGGAGCAACAACATCACAGGAAACAAGCGGTCACCTGCTACAGATGCGGCCTTGACTTCCCACACGTTGGCACCTGCCCAGCAATGGGCCAGAAATGCAGAAAATGCAATAGGGACAATCACTTCGCAAGCACCTGCATGAGCAGGCAATTTAGGAACGAGAGGGGACGAACAGCAAGACAAGGGACAACAGGCACCAGACACGCCAGACATATGGAGACAGCAGAGAGAGGCTCGTCGGAAGAGTCGGATGAACAGACGACGGCTGGGAGAGAAGCACGGCTATACCTCATGTCCGACACACCCAAAGAAGGAAGACAGCAGGAACACATCCAGCTGATGGAGAAACAGCAAATAAAAAAGACGGCCACAGTAGACATCGACGTCGGGCGCCACAGAACAAAATTTGTGCTAGACAGTGGTGCCACATGCAACATAATGTGCATGTCCGAGTACGTGAAAATGAGAACAAGGCCAACGCTATCGCCATCAACAGTAGATGTGTTCACGTGGGGATCAAAGACACCAGTAGAAAACATGGGCAAGTTCACTGAGACGCTAACATATCAGGACGTGACGCTACAGGAAGAAATACATGTGCTGAAAGGGGACATCCCAGCGCCCTGCCTGCTGAGTAACGTGACGGCACAAGTCATGGGGCTGTTGGCGATGACGTACCACATGACAGAAAAAGAAAACATACTGCAAGAATATCAAGAAATACTGCAGGGACTGGGGAAGCTAAAAGACAAACAGGTCACCCTACACATAAATGAGGCGGTGAGACCAGTGGCACAGCATCACAGGAGAGTGCCGATTCACCTACAACCGCAAGTGGAGGAAGAAATAAACAACCTACTGCAGCAAGACATAATTGAGCCTGCAGACGGGCCAACACCGTGGGTATCACCGATTGTGGCAGTCCCGAAGAAAAATACTTCCAAAATAAGGATCTGTGTGGACATGAGAATACCGAACACTGCAATATCGAGGGAACGTCATCCAGGACCTCATCTGAACGACATGATCAGCAGGCTGACAGGGGCGTGCCGATTCTCAAAGCTAGATCTATGCAAAGGGTATCACCAACTAGAGCTGGACCCACAGTCGAGGTACATAACAACATTCTCCACACACCTAGGACTATTCAGATACAAACGGCTCAGTTTTGGTATCTCGTCAGCGGCCGAAATATTTCAGGAGACAATAAGACAGGTGATACGACCAGTACACAACAGTTTCAATTACAGTGACGACATCGTAGTGTTTGGGAAATCGGACGGAGAACATGACAGCGCCTTAAGGCAAGTGTGCAAACAACTAAAGCAGGCTGGACTAACACTAAATGGAGAGAAGTGCGAGCTAGGGAGAACAGAACTGATTTTCTTCGGACACATATTCTCGGAAAAAGGGATGAGGCCCAAGACGCGACGCGACATGGGCGAGCAGCCCAGGATGTTATAAGTGTACCGCCCTTGGTCACCCTGGAACACGCCGCCGTTAACTGCGCTCGATTTCACTTTCACAATCGTCTGCTTTATGCAGACACCACTTCGAGTCTGCCCGGTTACAGTGAAAGCACCAAGGCACACGTTATCTCACATTTATTATGAACTGAGGTCTAATAACTCCCAGACCCCCTTCTTTCTTTGTTATAAAGATTCCAATCCACGCAACACCAAAAGAGCCTTTCATATGACCAAGATCACACACGGCACTCGCGTGCGGAAAGGCGCGCTATGGATTTACTGTGCCGTTTATTATCATAGAGAAGTGTGCACGCGGGGTGCAAGGGTGGGGACGAACAAGCTCTCTTCTGGACCGGGTGGATGGCTCTTAAAAGAGCCGTTGTGTTTGCAGTGTCTCGGTGCAAGCCCTTACTTCTTCTTGGGCGCTGCCTTCTTGGGCTTGGCTGCTTTGGGCTTGGCTGCCTTGGGTTTGACTACCTTGGCAGGGCTTTTCTTGGCCACTTTGGGCTTCGCCGCCTTGGCTTTCGCTGGGCTCTTGGCAGCCTTCTTGGCGGGGGCAGCCTTGGGCTTCTTGGGGCTCTTTGCTGCCGCTGGCTTCTTGACCTTCTTCGGGCTCTTCTTGACCCCCGCGGGAGCCTTTTTGGGCTTCTTGGCGGCTGGGGCAGCTTTCTTGGCCGCTGGTTTCTTGGTCTTGGCGGCCGCCTTCTTGGCCGCCTTCTTGCCCTCCAGCTGCTTCTTGTTCACCTTGAAGGATCCGGAGGCCCCGGTGCCCTTCAGCTGGGCCAGGGCGCCTTTGCTGACCAGGCTCTTGACGGAGGCCTTGACCCGGCTCTTGTTCTTGTCCACATCGTAGCCCTCGGCGACCAGCCCCTTCTTCATGGCCGACAGGGAGACTCCCTTCCTCTCGGCAGAGGCGGTCACCACCTTCAGGATCAGATCGGCCACGCTGGGGCCGGAAGGCTTCTTGGCCTTCGAGGCCCCCGCTGTCTTCTTCTGCTGCTTTTTCTTGGGGGCGACCTCAGCGGGAGGCGCCGCGGCGGCTGGAGCGGTTTCGGCCATTGTAATGCGAGTCTCGGCGCGGGCGCTGTCACTGAAAAGAAATGTCCCTCCCAGACCCGAGCCCCGTGATTATATACAGGGAGGAGCCGGCCTCTGATTGGTCCCGAGCAGACAGGGCTGTGCGAGGCACACTCGGCTCTCTGCTCCCAGCTGACTTTTGTGTTTCCTACCTTCGGATTATCCACGTTTTAAAACACAATCAGTTAAACACGCGCTTCCACGCATACATGACCAGGAGCCCAGCTTCGGCCCTCTCCCGCGCCTGCCCCCGTTTCGGATCCACCCCTCGTCCCTGGCTTGTGATCCGCGGGGAGACTCGGCGCTCCCCCGACGGCGGGCGCCTCCATGCCTGAAATCCCGGGCTCCGGGCCCCTTTTCCCCGGTCCACTCTCGACTCCTGCGGCCGGGAGCGGCGGCCCGCGGGAGGGAGGGGGCTCCTGCAGGGAGCGGGCCCTGTGGCGTCACAGTGGGGCTGCGGGGGCCGCGGGGAGCGCGTTCTGGAACGGGCCAAAGTAACACAGGGCTCCGCCGGCCGAGCGCGGGGTGGAAACAATGCCAGGGAGCCCCCGGCCCGGGGGCCAGGGGGCCCTCCCCGCGCGCCTGCACCCTCGGCTGTGGCACCCTCGGCTCGGGGCTTACAAGCAGCGGGGCACGGCCCTGGCTCCAGCCTCGCACGCATCACCAGGCGGCCGTGTGCTGGCAGCTTCACATGCAGGCAGAGGGCATTCACTGCCGAGCGCCGAGCCAGACTCAATACAATAAATACACAGTGACACAATGAAGGAAGGCGGCCGAGTTAGGCCTACATGTTTAAAGACACCCCAAGTGAGAGCAGAGGGTGTGAATGCACCTGAAATGGTGACCCCAGTACCGGCATGGAGGCACTCTGCTGAGCTGATTTTTACAGCTGGAGCTAGGTGTACGTCTGAGGTGACATCTGTAGACAGAGTGAGTTACTGTATGTCAGACGCTGAGCCTATGACCGGGGGAGGCCCACTGCGGAACTGAATAGTACAGTACAGAGTGAGGCCTGTGACTACCACTGTTCTACTCAGCCCTATCGCTGGAGTGGGGACCACTCCTGAATCCAATGGTATGTCACGAGGGAGACCTGAGACCAGAAATCATATTCTGCGCCCTGTAGCCTGATCGAGGCCTGCTGCTAATTTGGATGGAGGTAGGGGAAGGAAACAAAACACTTCCCATAGTCCAGAACGTACATGAACACCATTCACAGTATCATATCTTAGCCTTCAGGATCTCCGGCCCATCCCTAGCTTCCAGGTACATGTTTTAGTAAAATGTGTGACATTTGGAGGTTTACAGCTTAAAGGGGATGAAGTCGCACCTTCTACCCAGGGTTATGGAGCTCCGCGCAGGGTGAGATTTCAGGGTTCACCCCTGGCTGGAGGTGTGAAAACAAAACAATCCACATAGTCACACCTCCAGCCAGGGGTGAACCCTGAAATCTCACCCTGCGCGGAGTTCCATAACCCTGGGTAGAAGGTGCGACTTCATCCCCTTGAAGCCTAACACCTACAAATGTCACAAGTATCAGTAAAACTGGTGCCAGGAGGCTGGAAGTAGGCCCAAGGCCTTGCAGGCCTTATTCTGATACTGTAAAGGAGCTAAATACACTTTCCTGAGTATGTGAAGTGTTTTGTTTTCACACCTGCAGCCAGGGGTGAAACCTGAAATCTTACCCTGGGCGGAGCTCCATAACCCTGGGTAGAAGGTGCGACTTCGTCCCCTTGAAGCCTAACACCTGCAAATGTCACAAGTATCAGTACAACTGGTGCCAGGAGGCTGGAAGTAGGCCCAAGGCCTTGCAGGCCTTTTTCTGATACTGTAAAGGGGTTAAATACACTTTACTGAGTATGTGAAGTGTTTTGTTTTCACACCTGCAGCCAGGGGTGAAACCTGAAATCGTATCCTGCGCGGAGCTCCATAACCCTGGGTAGAAGGTTTGACTTTGTTCCCTTGAAGCTTGACACCTCCAAGTGTCACAAGTATCAGTAAAACTGGTGCCTGGAGGCTGGAAACACACCCATGGCCTGGCAGGCCTTGTTCTGATACTGTAAAGGAGTTAAATACACTTTCCTGAGTATGTGAAGTGTTTTATTCTCACACTTCCATCCAGGGGTGAACCCTGAAATCTCACCCTGCGCGGAGTTCCATAACCCTGGGTAGAAGGTGCGACTTCATCCCCTTGAAGCCTAACACCTGCAAATGTCACAAGTATCAGTAAAACTGGTGCCAGGAGGCTGGAAGTAGGCCCAAGGCCTTGCAGGCCTTATTCTGATACTGTAAAGGAGTTAAATACACTTTCCTGAGTGTGTGAAGTGTTTTATTTTCACTCCTCCAGCCTGGGGTGAAGCCTGAAATCTTACCCTGCGCGGAGCTCCATGACCCTGGGTAGAAGGTGCGACTTCATCCCCTTGAAGCCTAAGACCTGCAAATGTCACAAGTATCAGTAAAACTGGTGCCAGGAGGCTGGAAGTAGGCCCAAGGCCTTGCAGGCCTTATTCTGATACTGTAAAGCAGCTAAATACACTTTCCTGAGTATGTGAAGTGTTTTATTCTCACACTTCCATCCAGGGGTGAACCCTGAAATCTCACCCTGCGCGGAGTTCCATAACCCTGGGTAGAAGGTGCGACTTCATCCCCTTGAAGCCTAACACCTGCAAATGTCACAACTTTCAGTAAAACTGGTGCCAGGAGGCTGGAAGTAGGCCCAAGGCCTTGCAGGCCTTATTCTGATACTGTAAATGAGTTAAATACACTTTCCTGAGTGTGTGAAGTGTTTTATTTTCAGTCCTCCAGCCAGGGGTGAAGCCTGAAATCTTACCCTGCGCGGAGCTCCATGACCCTGGGTAGAAGGTGCGACTTCATCCCCTTGAAGCCTAACACCTGCAAATGTCACAAGTATCAGTAAAACTGGTGCCAGGAGGCTGGAAGTAGGCCCAAGGCCTTGCAGGCCTTATTCTGATACTGTAAAGGAGTTAAATACACTTTCCTGAGTGTGTGAAGTGTTTTATTTTCACTCCTCCAGCCTGGGGTGAAGCCTGAAATCTTACCCTGCGCGGAGCTCCATGACCCTGGGTAGAAGGTGCGACTTCATCCCCTTGAAGCCTAAGACCTGCAAATGTCACAAGTATCAGTAAAACTGGTGCCAGGAGGCTGGAAGTAGGCCCAAGGCCGTGCAGGCCTTATTCTGATACTGTAAAGCAGCTAAATACACTTTCCTGAGTATGTGAAGTGTTTTATTCTCACACTTCCATCCAGGGGTGAACCCTGAAATCTCACCCTGCGCGGAGTTCCATAACCCTGGGTAGAAGGTGCGACTTCATCCCCTTGAAGCCTAACACCTGCAAATGTCACAAGTATCAGTAAAACTGGTGCCAGGAGGCTGGAAGTAGGCCCAAGGCCTTGCAGGCCTTATTCTGATACTGTAAAGGAGTTAAATACACTTTCCTGAGTGTGTGAAGGGTTTTATTTTCACTCCTCCAGCCTGGGGTGAAGCTTGAAATCTTACCCTGCGCGGAGCTCCATGACCCTGGGTAGAAGGTGCGACTTCATCCCCTTGAAGCCTAACACCTGCAAATGTCACAAGTATCAGTAAAACTGGTGCCAGGAGGCTGGAAGTAGGCCCAAGGCCTTGCAGGCCTTATTCTGATGCTGTAAAGCAGCTAAATACACGTTCCTGAGTATGTGAAGTGTTTTATTCTCACACTTCCATCCAGGGGTGAACCCTGAAATCTCACCCTGCGCGGAGTTCCATAACCCTGGGTAGAAGGTGCGACTTCATCCCCTTGAAGCCTAACACCTGCAAATGTCACAAGTATCAGTAAAACTGGTGCCAGGAGGCTGGAAGTAGGCCCAAGGCCTTGCAGGCCTTATTCTGATACTGTAAAGGAGTTAAATACACTTTCCTGAGTGTGTGAAGGGTTTTATTTTCACTCCTCCAGCCTGGGGTGAAGCCTGAAATCTTACCCTGCGCGGAGCTCCATGACCCTGGGTAGAAGGTGCGACTTCATCCCCTTGAAGCCTAACACCTACAAATGTCACAAGTATCAGTAAAACTGGTGCCAGGATGCTGGAAGTAGGCCCAAGGCCTTGCAGGCCTTATTCTGATACTGTAAAGTAGCTAAATACACTTTCCTGAGTATGTGAAGTGTTTTATTTTCACAGCTCAAGCCTGGGGTGGTCCCTGAAATCTTACCCTGCGTGGAGCTCCATGACCCTGGGCAGAAGGTGCGACTTCATGCCCTTGAAGCCTAACACCTACAAATGTCACAAGTATCAGTAAAACTGGTGCCAGGAGGCTGGAAGTAGGCCCAAGGCCTTGCAGGCCTTATTCTGATACTGTAAAGGAGTTAAATACACTTTCCTGAGTGTGTGAAGTGTTTTATTTTCACTCCTCCAGCCTGGGGTGAACCCTGAAATCTTACCCTGCGCGGAGCTCCATGACCCTGGGTAGAAGGTGCGACTTCATGCCCTTGAAGCCTAACACCTACAAATGTCACAAGTATCAGTAAAACTGGTGCCAGGAGGCTGGAAGTAGGCCCAAGGCCTTGCAGGCCTTATTCTGATACTGTAAAGTAGCTAAATACACTTTCCTGAGTATTTGAAGTGTTTTATGTTCACACTTCCATCCAGGGGTGAACCCTGAAATCTCACCCTGCGCGGAGTTCCATAACCCTGGGTAGAAGGTGCGACTTCATCCCCTTGAAGCCTAACACCTGCAAATGTCACAAGTATCAGTAAAACTGGTGCCAGGAGGCTGGAAGTAGGCCCAAGGCCTTGCAGGCCTTATTCTGATACTGTAAAGCAGCTAAATACACTTTCCTGAGTATGTGAAGTGTTTTATGTTCACACTTCCATCCAGGGGTGAACCCTGAAATCTCACCCTGCGCGGAGTTCCATAACCCTGGGTAGAAGGTGCGACTTCATCCCCTTGAAGCCTAACACCTGCAAATGTCACAAGTATCAGTAAAACTGGTGCCAGGAGGCTGGAAGTAGGCCCAAGGCCTTGCAGGCCTTATTCTGATACTGTAAAGGAGTTAAATACACTTTCCTGAGTGTGTGAAGTGTTTTATTTTCACCCCTCCAGCCTGGGGTGAAGCCTGAAATCTTACCCTGCGCGGAGCTCCATGACCCTGGGTAGAAGGTGCGACTTCATCCCCTTGATGCCTAACACCTGCAAATGTCACAAGTATCAGTAAAACTGGTGCCAGGAGGCTGGAAGTAGGCCCAAGGCCTTGCAGGCCTTATTCTGATACTGCAAAGCAGCTAAATACACTTTCCTGAGTATGTGAAGTGTTTTATGTTCACACTTCCATCCAGGGGTGAACCCTGAAATCTCACCCTGCGCGGAGCTCCATAACCCTGGGTAGAAGGTGCGACTTCATCCCCTTGAAGCCTAACACCTGCAAATGTCACAAGTATCAGTAAAACTGGTGCCAAGAGGCTGGAAGTAGGCCCAAGGCCTTGCAGGCCTTATTCTGATACTGTAAAGCAGCTAAATACACTTTCCTGAGTATGTGAAGTGTTTTATTCTCACACTTCCATCCAGGGGTGAACCCTGAAATCTCACCCTGCGCGGAGTTCCATAACCCTGGGTAGAAGGTGCAACTTCATCCCCTTGAAGCCTAACACCTGCAAATGTCACAAGTATCAGTAAAACTGGTGCCAGGAGGCTGGAAGTAGGCCCAAGGCCTTGCAGGCCTTGTTCTGATACTGTAAAGGAGTTAAATACACTTTCCTGAGTATGAGAAGTGTTTTATTTTCACACCTCCAGCCAGGGGTGAACCCTGAAATCTTACCCTGCGCGGAGCTCCATAAACCTGGGTAGAAGGTGCGGCTTCATCCCCTTGAAGCCTAACACCTGCAAATGTCACAAGTATCAGTAAAACTGGTTCCAGGAGGCTGGAAGTAGGCCCAAGGCCTTGCAGGCCCTATTCTGATACTGTAAAGGAGCTAAATACACTTTCCTGAGTATGTGAAGTGTTTTATTTTCACACCTGCAGCCAGGGGTGAAGCCTGAAATCTTACCCTGCGCGGAGCTCCATGACCCTGGGTAGAAGGTGCGACTTCATCCCCTTGAAGCCGAACACCTGCAAATGTCACAAGTATCAGTAAAACTGGTGCCAGGAGGCTGGAAGTAGGCCCAAGGCCTTGCAGGCCTTATTCTGATACTGTAAAGCAGCTAAATACACTTTCCTGAGTATGTGAAGTGTTTTATGTTCACACTTCCATCCAGGGGTGAACCCTGAAATCTCACCCTGCGCGGAGCTCCATAACCCTGGGTAGAAGGTGCGACTTCATCCCCTTGAAGCCTAACACCTGCAAATGTCACAAGTATCAGTAAAACTGGTGCCAAGAGGCTGGAAGTAGGCCCAAGGCCTTGCAGGCCTTATTCTGATACTGTAAAGCAGCTAAATATACTTTCCTGAGTATGTGAAGTGTTTTATTCTCACACTTCCATTCAGGGGTGAACCCTGAAATCTCACCCTGCGCGGAGTTCCATAACCCTGGGTAGAAGGTGCAACTTCATCCCTTTGAAGCCTAACACCTGCAAATGTCACAAGTATCAGTAAAACTGGTGCCAGGAGGCTGGAAGTAGGCCCAAGGCCTTGCAGGCCTTGTTCTGATACTGTAAAGGAGTTAAATTCACTTTCCTGAGTATGAGAAGTGTTTTATTTTCACACCTCCAGCCAGGGGTGAAGCCTGAAATCTTACCCTGCGCGGAGCTCCATGACCCTGGGTAGAAGGTGCGACTTCATCCCCTTGAAGCCTAAGACCTGCAAATGTCACAAGTATCAGTAAAACTGGTGCCAGGAGGCTGGAAGTAGGCCCAAGGCCTTGCAGGCCTTATTCTGATACTGTAAAGCAGCTAAATACACTTTCCTGAGTATGTGAAGTGTTTTATTCTCACACTTCCATCCAGGGGTGAACCCTGAAATCTCACCCTGCACGGAGTTCCATAACCCTGGGTAGAAGGTGCGACTTCATCCCCTTGAAGCCTAACACCTGCAAATGTCACAACTTTCAGTAAAACTGGTGCCAGGAGGCTGGAAGTAGGCCCAAGGCCTTGCAGGCCTTATTCTGATACTGTAAATGAGTTAAATACACTTTCCTGAGTGTGTGAAGTGTTTTATTTTCAGTCCTCCAGCCAGGGGTGAAGCCTGAAATCTTACCCTGCGCGGAGCTCCATGACCCTGGGTAGAAGGTGCGACTTCATCCCCTTGAAGCCTAACACCTGCAAATGTCACAAGTATCAGTAAAACTGGTGCCAGGAGGCTGGAAGTAGGCCCAAGGCCTTGCAGGCCTTATTCTGATACTGTAAAGGAGTTAAATACACTTTCCTGAGTGTGTGAAGTGTTTTATTTTCACTCCTCCAGCCTGGGGTGAAGCCTGAAATCTTACCCTGCGCGGAGCTCCATGACCCTGGGTAGAAGGTGCGACTTCATCCCCTTGAAGCCTAAGACCTGCAAATGTCACAAGTATCAGTAAAACTGGTGCCAGGAGGCTGGAAGTAGGCCCAAGGCCTTGCAGGCCTTATTCTGATACTGTAAAGCAGCTAAATACACTTTCCTGAGTATGTGAAGTGTTTTATTCTCACACTTCCATCCAGGGGTGAACCCTGAAATCTCACCCTGCACGGAGTTCCATAACCCTGGGTAGAAGGTGCGACTTCATCCCCTTGAAGCCTAACACCTGCAAATGTCACAACTTTCAGTAAAACTGGTGCCAGGAGGCTGGAAGTAGGCCCAAGGCCTTGCAGGCCTTATTCTGATACTGTAAATGAGTTAAATACACTTTCCTGAGTGTGTGAAGTGTTTTATTTTCAGTCCTCCAGCCAGGGGTGAAGCCTGAAATCTTACCCTGCGCGGAGCTCCATGACCCTGGGTAGAAGGTGCGACTTCATCCCCTTGAAGCCTAACACCTGCAAATGTCACAAGTATCAGTAAAACTGGTGCCAGGAGGCTGGAAGTAGGCCCAAGGCCTTGCAGGCCTTATTCTGATACTGTAAAGGAGTTAAATACACTTTCCTGAGTGTGTGAAGTGTTTTATTTTCACTCCTCCAGCCTGGGGTGAAGCCTGAAATCTTACCCTGCGCGGAGCTCCATGACCCTGGGTAGAAGGTGCGACTTCATCCCCTTGAAGCCTAAGACCTGCAAATGTCACAAGTATCAGTAAAACTGGTGCCAGGAGGCTGGAAGTAGGCCCAAGGCCGTGCAGGCCTTATTCTGATACTGTAAAGCAGCTAAATACACTTTCCTGAGTATGTGAAGTGTTTTATTCTCACACTTCCATCCAGGGGTGAACCCTGAAATCTCACCCTGCGCGGAGTTCCATAACCCTGGGTAGAAGGTGCGACTTCATCCCCTTGAAGCCTAACACCTGCAAATGTCACAAGTATCAGTAAAACTGGTGCCAGGAGGCTGGAAGTAGGCCCAAGGCCTTGCAGGCCTTATTCTGATACTGTAAAGGAGTTAAATACACTTTCCTGAGTGTGTGAAGGGTTTTATTTTCACTCCTCCAGCCTGGGGTGAAGCTTGAAATCTTACCCTGCGCGGAGCTCCATGACCCTGGGTAGAAGGTGCGACTTCATCCCCTTGAAGCCTAACACCTGCAAATGTCACAAGTATCAGTAAAACTGGTGCCAGGAGGCCGGAAGTAGGCCCAAGGCCTTGCAGGCCTTATTCTGATGCTGTAAAGCAGCTAAATACACGTTCCTGAGTATGTGAAGTGTTTTATTCTCACACTTCCATCCAGGGGTGAACCCTGAAATCTCACCCTGCGCGGAGTTCCATAACCCTGGGTAGAAGGTGCGACTTCATCCCCTTGAAGCCTAACACCTGCAAATGTCACACGTATCAGTAAAACTGGTGCCAGGAGGCTGGAAGTAGGCCCAAGGCCTTGCAGGCCTTATTCTGATACTGTAAAGGAGTTAAATACACTTTCCTGAGTGTGTGAAGGGTTTTATTTTCACTCCTCCAGCCTGGGGTGAAGCCTGAAATCTTACCCTGCGCGGAGCTCCATGACCCTGGGTAGAAGGTGCGACTTCATCCCCTTGAAGCCTAACACCTACAAATGTCACAAGTATCAGTAAAACTGGTGCCAGGATGCTGGAAGTAGGCCCAAGGCCTTGCAGGCCTTATTCTGATACTGTAAAGTAGCTAAATACACTTTCCTGAGTATGTGAAGTGTTTTATTTTCACAGCTCAAGCCTGGGGTGGTCCCTGAAATCTTACCCTGCGTGGAGCTCCATGACCCTGGGCAGAAGGTGCGACTTCATGCCCTTGAAGCCTAACACCTACAAATGTCACAAGTATCAGTAAAACTGGTGCCAGGAGGCTGGAAGTAGGCCCAAGGCCTTGCAGGCCTTATTCTGATACTGTAAAGGAGTTAAATACACTTTCCTGAGTGTGTGAAGTGTTTTATTTTCACTCCTCCAGCCTGGGGTGAACCCTGAAATCTTACCCTGCGCGGAGCTCCATGACCCTGGGTAGAAGGTGCGACTTCATGCCCTTGAAGCCTAACACCTACAAATGTCACAAGTATCAGTAAAACTGGTGCCAGGAGGCTGGAAGTAGGCCCAAGGCCTTGCAGGCCTTATTCTGATACTGTAAAGTAGCTAAATACACTTTCCTGAGTATTTGAAGTGTTTTATGTTCACACTTCCATCCAGGGGTGAACCCTGAAATCTCACCCTGCGCGGAGTTCCATAACCCTGGGTAGAAGGTGCGACTTCATCCCCTTGAAGCCTAACACCTGCAAATGTCACAAGTATCAGTAAAACTGGTGCCAGGAGGCTGGAAGTAGGCCCAAGGCCTTGCAGGCCTTATTCTGATACTGTAAAGCAGCTAAATACACTTTCCTGAGTATGTGAAGTGTTTTATGTTCACACTTCCATCCAGGGGTGAACCCTGAAATCTCACCCTGCGCGGAGTTCCATAACCCTGGGTAGAAGGTGCGACTTCATCCCCTTGAAGCCTAACACCTGCAAATGTCACAAGTATCAGTAAAACTGGTGCCAGGAGGCTGGAAGTAGGCCCAAGGCCTTGCAGGCCTTATTCTGATACTGTAAAGGAGTTAAATACACTTTCCTGAGTGTGTGAAGTGTTTTATTTTCACCCCTCCAGCCTGGGGTGAAGCCTGAAATCTTACCCTGCGCGGAGCTCCATGACCCTGGGTAGAAGGTGCGACTTCATCCCCTTGATGCCTAACACCTGCAAATGTCACAAGTATCAGTAAAACTGGTGCCAGGAGGCTGGAAGTAGGCCCAAGGCCTTGCAGGCCTTATTCTGATACTGTAAAGCAGCTAAATACACTTTCCTGAGTATGTGAAGTGTTTTATGTTCACACTTCCATCCAGGGGTGAACCCTGAAATCTCACCCTGCGCGGAGCTCCATAACCCTGGGTAGAAGGTGCGACTTCATCCCCTTGAAGCCTAACACCTGCAAATGTCACAAGTATCAGTAAAACTGGTGCCAAGAGGCTGGAAGTAGGCCCAAGGCCTTGCAGGCCTTATTCTGATACTGTAAAGCAGCTAAATACACTTTCCTGAGTATGTGAAGTGTTTTATTCTCACACTTCCATCCAGGGGTGAACCCTGAAATCTCACCCTGCGCGGAGTTCCATAACCCTGGGTAGAAGGTGCAACTTCATCCCCTTGAAGCCTAACACCTGCAAATGTCACAAGTATCAGTAAAACTGGTGCCAGGAGGCTGGAAGTAGGCCCAAGGCCTTGCAGGCCTTGTTCTGATACTGTAAAGGAGTTAAATACACTTTCCTGAGTATGAGAAGTGTTTTATTTTCACACCTCCAGCCAGGGGTGAACCCTGAAATCTTACCCTGCGCGGAGCTCCATAAACCTGGGTAGAAGGTGCGGCTTCATCCCCTTGAAGCCTAACACCTGCAAATGTCACAAGTATCAGTAAAACTGGTTCCAGGAGGCTGGAAGTAGGCCCAAGGCCTTGCAGGCCCTATTCTGATACTGTAAAGGAGCTAAATACACTTTCCTGAGTATGTGAAGTGTTTTATTTTCACACCTGCAGCCAGGGGTGAAGCCTGAAATCTTACCCTGCGCGGAGCTCCATGACCCTGGGTAGAAGGTGCGACTTCATCCCCTTGAAGCCGAACACCTGCAAATGTCACAAGTATCAGTAAAACTGGTGCCAGGAGGCTGGAAGTAGGCCCAAGGCCTTGCAGGCCTTATTCTGATACTGTAAAGCAGCTAAATACACTTTCCTGAGTATGTGAAGTGTTTTATGTTCACACTTCCATCCAGGGGTGAACCCTGAAATCTCACCCTGCGCGGAGCTCCATAACCCTGGGTAGAAGGTGCGACTTCATCCCCTTGAAGCCTAACACCTGCAAATGTCACAAGTATCAGTAAAACTGGTGCCAGGAGGCCGGAAGTAGGCCCAAGGCCTTGCAGGCCTTATTGTGATACTGTAAAGGAGTTAAATACACTTTCCTGAGTGTGTGAAGTGTTTTATTTTCACAGCTCAAGCCTGGGATGAACCCTGAAATCTCACCCTGCGCGGAGTTCCATAACCCTGGGTAGAAGGTGCGACTTCATCCCCTTGAAGCCTAACACCTACAAATGTCACAAGTATCAGTAAAACTGGTGCCAGGAGGCTGGAAGTAGGCCCAAGGCCTTGCAGGCCTTATTCTGATACTGTAAAGGAGCTAAATACACTTTCCTGAGTATGTGAAGTGTTTTGTTTTCACACCTGCAGCCAGGGGTGAAACCTGAAATCTTACCCTGGGCGGAGCTCCATGACCCTGGGTAGAAGGTGCGACTTCATCCCCTTGAAGCCGAACACCTGCAAATGTCACAAGTATCAGTAAAACTGGTGCCAGGAGGCTGGAAGTAGGCCCAAGGCCTTGCAGGCCTTATTCTGATACTGTAAAGCAGCTAAATACACTTTCCTGAGTATGTGAAGTGTTTTATGTTCACACTTCCATCCAGGGGTGAACCCTGAAATCTCACCCTGCGCGGAGCTCCATAACCCTGGGTAGAAGGTGCGACTTCATCCCCTTGAAGCCTAACACCTGCAAATGTCACAAGTATCAGTAAAACTGGTGCCAGGAGGCCGGAAGTAGGCCCAAGGCCTTGCAGGCCTTATTGTGATACTGTAAAGGAGTTAAATACACTTTCCTGAGTGTGTGAAGTGTTTTATTTTCACAGCTCAAGCCTGGGATGAACCCTGAAATCTCACCCTGCGCGGAGTTCCATAACCCTGGGTAGAAGGTGCGACTTCATCCCCTTGAAGCCTAACACCTACAAATGTCACAAGTATCAGTAAAACTGGTGCCAGGAGGCTGGAAGTAGGCCCAAGGCCTTGCAGGCCTTATTCTGATACTGTAAAGTAGCTAAATACACTTTCCTGAGTATTTGAAGTGTTTTATGTTCACACTTCCATCCAGGGGTGAACCCTGAAATCTCACCCTGCGCGGAGTTCCATAACCCTGGGTAGAAGGTGCGACTTCATCCCCTTGAAGCCTAACACCTGCAAATGTCACAAGTATCAGTAAAACTGGTGCCAGGAGGCTGGAAGTAGGCCCAAGGCCTTGCAGGCCTTATTCTGATACTGTAAAGCAGCTAAATACACTTTCCTGAGTATGTGAAGTGTTTTATGTTCACACTTCCATCCAGGGGTGAACCCTGAAATCTCACCCTGCGCGGAGTTCCATAACCCTGGGTAGAAGGTGCGACTTCATCCCCTTGAAGCCTAACACCTGCAAATGTCACAAGTATCAGTAAAACTGGTGCCAGGAGGCTGGAAGTAGGCCCAAGGCCTTGCAGGCCTTATTCTGATACTGTAAAGGAGTTAAATACACTTTCCTGAGTGTGTGAAGTGTTTTATTTTCACCCCTCCAGCCTGGGGTGAAGCCTGAAATCTTACCCTGCGCGGAGCTCCATGACCCTGGGTAGAAGGTGCGACTTCATCCCCTTGATGCCTAACACCTGCAAATGTCACAAGTATCAGTAAAACTGGTGCCAGGAGGCTGGAAGTAGGCCCAAGGCCTTGCAGGCCTTATTCTGATACTGTAAAGCAGCTAAATACACTTTCCTGAGTATGTGAAGTGTTTTATGTTCACACTTCCATCCAGGGGTGAACCCTGAAATCTCACCCTGCGCGGAGCTCCATAACCCTGGGTAGAAGGTGCGACTTCATCCCCTTGAAGCCTAACACCTGCAAATGTCACAAGTATCAGTAAAACTGGTGCCAAGAGGCTGGAAGTAGGCCCAAGGCCTTGCAGGCCTTATTCTGATACTGTAAAGCAGCTAAATACACTTTCCTGAGTATGTGAAGTGTTTTATTCTCACACTTCCATCCAGGGGTGAACCCTGAAATCTCACCCTGCGCGGAGTTCCATAACCCTGGGTAGAAGGTGCAACTTCATCCCCTTGAAGCCTAACACCTGCAAATGTCACAAGTATCAGTAAAACTGGTGCCAGGAGGCTGGAAGTAGGCCCAAGGCCTTGCAGGCCTTGTTCTGATACTGTAAAGGAGTTAAATACACTTTCCTGAGTATGAGAAGTGTTTTATTTTCACACCTCCAGCCAGGGGTGAACCCTGAAATCTTACCCTGCGCGGAGCTCCATAAACCTGGGTAGAAGGTGCGGCTTCATCCCCTTGAAGCCTAACACCTGCAAATGTCACAAGTATCAGTAAAACTGGTTCCAGGAGGCTGGAAGTAGGCCCAAGGCCTTGCAGGCCCTATTCTGATACTGTAAAGGAGCTAAATACACTTTCCTGAGTATGTGAAGTGTTTTATTTTCACACCTGCAGCCAGGGGTGAAGCCTGAAATCTTACCCTGCGCGGAGCTCCATGACCCTGGGTAGAAGGTGCGACTTCATCCCCTTGAAGCCGAACACCTGCAAATGTCACAAGTATCAGTAAAACTGGTGCCAGGAGGCTGGAAGTAGGCCCAAGGCCTTGCAGGCCTTATTCTGATACTGTAAAGCAGCTAAATACACTTTCCTGAGTATGTGAAGTGTTTTATGTTCACACTTCCATCCAGGGGTGAACCCTGAAATCTCACCCTGCGCGGAGCTCCATAACCCTGGGTAGAAGGTGCGACTTCATCCCCTTGAAGCCTAACACCTGCAAATGTCACAAGTATCAGTAAAACTGGTGCCAGGAGGCCGGAAGTAGGCCCAAGGCCTTGCAGGCCTTATTGTGATACTGTAAAGGAGTTAAATACACTTTCCTGAGTGTGTGAAGTGTTTTATTTTCACAGCTCAAGCCTGGGATGAACCCTGAAATCTCACCCTGCGCGGAGTTCCATAACCCTGGGTAGAAGGTGCGACTTCATCCCCTTGAAGCCTAACACCTACAAATGTCACAAGTATCAGTAAAACTGGTGCCAGGAGGCTGGAAGTAGGCCCAAGGCCTTGCAGGCCTTATTCTGATACTGTAAAGGAGCTAAATACACTTTCCTGAGTATGTGAAGTGTTTTGTTTTCACACCTGCAGCCAGGGGTGAAACCTGAAATCTTACCCTGGGCGGAGCTCCATAACCCTGGGTAGAAGGTGCGACTTCGTCCCCTTGAAGCCTAACACCTGCAAATGTCACAAGTATCAGTACAACTGGTGCCAGGAGGCTGGAAGTAGGCCCAAGGCCTTGCAGGCCTTTTTCTGATACTGTAAAGGGGTTAAATACACTTTACTGAGTATGTGAAGTGTTTTGTTTTCACACCTGCAGCCAGGGGTGAAACCTGAAATCGTATCCTGCGCGGAGCTCCATAACCCTGGGTAGAAGGTTTGACTTTGTTCCCTTGAAGCTTGACACCTCCAAGTGTCACAAGTATCAGTAAAACTGGTGCCTGGAGGCTGGAAACACACCCATGGCCTGGCAGGCCTTGTTCTGATACTGTAAAGGAGTTAAATACACTTTCCTGAGTATGTGAAGTGTTTTATTCTCACACTTCCATCCAGGGGTGAACCCTGAAATCTCACCCTGCGCGGAGTTCCATAACCCTGGGTAGAAGGTGCGACTTCATCCCCTTGAAGCCTAACACCTGCAAATGTCACAAGTATCAGTAAAACTGGTGCCAGGAGGCTGGAAGTAGGCCCAAGGCCTTGCAGGCCTTATTCTGATACTGTAAAGCAGCTAAATACACTTTCCTGAGTATGTGAAGTGTTTTATTCTCACACTTCCATCCAGGGGTGAACCCTGAAATCTCACCCTGCGCGGAGTTCCATAATGCTGGGTAGAAGGTGCGACTTCATCCCCTTGAAGCCTAACACCTGCAAATGTCACAAGTATCAGTAAAACTGGTGCCAGGAGGCTGGGAGTAGGCCCAAGGCCTTGCAGGCCTTATTCTGATACTGTAAAGGAGTTAAATACACTTTCCTGAGTGTGTGAAGTGTTTTATTTTCACTCCTCCAGCCTGGGGTGAAGCCTGAAATCTTACCCTGCGCGGAGCTCCATGACCCTGGGTAGAAGGTGCGACTTCATCCCCTTGAAGCCTAAGACCTGCAAATGTCACAAGTATCAGTAAAACTGGTGCCAGGAGGCTGGAAGTAGGCCCAAGGCCTTGCAGGCCTTATTCTGATACTGTAAAGCAGCTAAATACACTTTCCTGAGTATGTGAAGTGTTTTATTCTCACACTTCCATCCAGGGGTGAACCCTGAAATCTCACCCTGCGCGGAGTTCCATAACCCTGGGTAGAAGGTGCGACTTCATCCCCTTGAAGCCTAACACCTGCAAATGTCACAACTTTCAGTAAAACTGGTGCCAGGAGGCTGGAAGTAGGCCCAAGGCCTTGCAGGCCTTATTCTGATACTGTAAATGAGTTAAATACACTTTCCTGAGTGTGTGAAGTGTTTTATTTTCAGTCCTCCAGCCAGGGGTGAAGCCTGAAATCTTACCCTGCGCGGAGCTCCATGACCCTGGGTAGAAGGTGCGACTTCATCCCCTTGAAGCCTAACACCTGCAAATGTCACAAGTATCAGTAAAACTGGTGCCAGGAGGCTGGAAGTAGGCCCAAGGCCTTGCAGGCCTTATTCTGATACTGTAAAGGAGTTAAATACACTTTCCTGAGTGTGTGAAGTGTTTTATTTTCACTCCTCCAGCCTGGGGTGAAGCCTGAAATCTTACCCTGCGCGGAGCTCCATGACCCTGGGTAGAAGGTGCGACTTCATCCCCTTGAAGCCTAAGACCTGCAAATGTCACAAGTATCAGTAAAACTGGTGCCAGGAGGCTGGAAGTAGGCCCAAGGCCGTGCAGGCCTTATTCTGATACTGTAAAGCAGCTAAATACACTTTCCTGAGTATGTGAAGTGTTTTATTCTCACACTTCCATCCAGGGGTGAACCCTGAAATCTCACCCTGCGCGGAGTTCCATAACCCTGGGTAGAAGGTGCGACTTCATCCCCTTGAAGCCTAACACCTGCAAATGTCACAAGTATCAGTAAAACTGGTGCCAGGAGGCTGGAAGTAGGCCCAAGGCCTTGCAGGCCTTATTCTGATACTGTAAAGGAGTTAAATACACTTTCCTGAGTGTGTGAAGGGTTTTATTTTCACTCCTCCAGCCTGGGGTGAAGCTTGAAATCTTACCCTGCGCGGAGCTCCATGACCCTGGGTAGAAGGTGCGACTTCATCCCCTTGAAGCCTAACACCTGCAAATGTCACAAGTATCAGTAAAACTGGTGCCAGGAGGCTGGAAGTAGGCCCAAGGCCTTGCAGGCCTTATTCTGATGCTGTAAAGCAGCTAAATACACGTTCCTGAGTATGTGAAGTGTTTTATTCTCACACTTCCATCCAGGGGTGAACCCTGAAATCTCACCCTGCGCGGAGTTCCATAACCCTGGGTAGAAGGTGCGACTTCATCCCCTTGAAGCCTAACACCTGCAAATGTCACAAGTATCAGTAAAACTGGTGCCAGGAGGCTGGAAGTAGGCCCAAGGCCTTGCAGGCCTTATTCTGATACTGTAAAGGAGTTAAATACACTTTCCTGAGTGTGTGAAGGGTTTTATTTTCACTCCTCCAGCCTGGGGTGAAGCCTGAAATCTTACCCTGCGCGGAGCTCCATGACCCTGGGTAGAAGGTGCGACTTCATCCCCTTGAAGCCTAACACCTACAAATGTCACAAGTATCAGTAAAACTGGTGCCAGGATGCTGGAAGTAGGCCCAAGGCCTTGCAGGCCTTATTCTGATACTGTAAAGTAGCTAAATACACTTTCCTGAGTATGTGAAGTGTTTTATTTTCACAGCTCAAGCCTGGGGTGGTCCCTGAAATCTTACCCTGCGTGGAGCTCCATGACCCTGGGCAGAAGGTGCGACTTCATGCCCTTGAAGCCTAACACCTACAAATGTCACAAGTATCAGTAAAACTGGTGCCAGGAGGCTGGAAGTAGGCCCAAGGCCTTGCAGGCCTTATTCTGATACTGTAAAGGAGTTAAATACACTTTCCTGAGTGTGTGAAGTGTTTTATTTTCACTCCTCCAGCCTGGGGTGAACCCTGAAATCTTACCCTGCGCGGAGCTCCATGACCCTGGGTAGAAGGTGCGACTTCATGCCCTTGAAGCCTAACACCTACAAATGTCACAAGTATCAGTAAAACTGGTGCCAGGAGGCTGGAAGTAGGCCCAAGGCCTTGCAGGCCTTATTCTGATACTGTAAAGTAGCTAAATACACTTTCCTGAGTATTTGAAGTGTTTTATGTTCACACTTCCATCCAGGGGTGAACCCTGAAATCTCACCCTGCGCGGAGTTCCATAACCCTGGGTAGAAGGTGCGACTTCATCCCCTTGAAGCCTAACACCTGCAAATGTCACAAGTATCAGTAAAACTGGTGCCAGGAGGCTGGAAGTAGGCCCAAGGCCTTGCAGGCCTTATTCTGATACTGTAAAGCAGCTAAATACACTTTCCTGAGTATGTGAAGTGTTTTATGTTCACACTTCCATCCAGGGGTGAACCCTGAAATCTCACCCTGCGCGGAGTTCCATAACCCTGGGTAGAAGGTGCGACTTCATCCCCTTGAAGCCTAACACCTGCAAATGTCACAAGTATCAGTAAAACTGGTGCCAGGAGGCTGGAAGTAGGCCCAAGGCCTTGCAGGCCTTATTCTGATACTGTAAAGCAGCTAAATACACTTTCCTGAGTATGTGAAGTGTTTTATGTTCACACTTCCATCCAGGGGTGAACCCTGAAATCTCACCCTGCGCGGAGTTCCATAACCCTGGGTAGAAGGTGCGACTTCATCCCCTTGAAGCCTAACACCTGCAAATGTCACAAGTATCAGTAAAACTGGTGCCAGGAGGCTGGAAGTAGGCCCAAGGCCTTGCAGGCCTTATTCTGATACTGTAAAGGAGTTAAATACACTTTCCTGAGTGTGTGAAGTGTTTTATTTTCACCCCTCCAGCCTGGGGTGAAGCCTGAAATCTTACCCTGCGCGGAGCTCCATGACCCTGGGTAGAAGGTGCGACTTCATCCCCTTGATGCCTAACACCTGCAAATGTCACAAGTATCAGTAAAACTGGTGCCAGGAGGCTGGAAGTAGGCCCAAGGCCTTGCAGGCCTTATTCTGATACTGTAAAGCAGCTAAATACACTTTCCTGAGTATGTGAAGTGTTTTATGTTCACACTTCCATCCAGGGGTGAACCCTGAAATCTCACCCTGCGCGGAGCTCCATAACCCTGGGTAGAAGGTGCGACTTCATCCCCTTGAAGCCTAACACCTGCAAATGTCACAAGTATCAGTAAAACTGGTGCCAAGAGGCTGGAAGTAGGCCCAAGGCCTTGCAGGCCTTATTCTGATACTGTAAAGCAGCTAAATACACTTTCCTGAGTATGTGAAGTGTTTTATTCTCACACTTCCATCCAGGGGTGAACCCTGAAATCTCACCCTGCGCGGAGTTCCATAACCCTGGGTAGAAGGTGCAACTTCATCCCCTTGAAGCCTAACACCTGCAAATGTCACAAGTATCAGTAAAACTGGTGCCAGGAGGCTGGAAGTAGGCCCAAGGCCTTGCAGGCCTTGTTCTGATACTGTAAAGGAGTTAAATACACTTTCCTGAGTATGAGAAGTGTTTTATTTTCACACCTCCAGCCAGGGGTGAACCCTGAAATCTTACCCTGCGCGGAGCTCCATAAACCTGGGTAGAAGGTGCGGCTTCATCCCCTTGAAGCCTAACACCTGCAAATGTCACAAGTATCAGTAAAACTGGTTCCAGGAGGCTGGAAGTAGGCCCAAGGCCTTGCAGGCCCTATTCTGATACTGTAAAGGAGCTAAATACACTTTCCTGAGTATGTGAAGTGTTTTATTTTCACACCTGCAGCCAGGGGTGAAGCCTGAAATCTTACCCTGCGCGGAGCTCCATGACCCTGGGTAGAAGGTGCGACTTCATCCCCTTGAAGCCGAACACCTGCAAATGTCACAAGTATCAGTAAAACTGGTGCCAGGAGGCTGGAAGTAGGCCCAAGGCCTTGCAGGCCTTATTCTGATACTGTAAAGCAGCTAAATACACTTTCCTGAGTATGTGAAGTGTTTTATGTTCACACTTCCATCCAGGGGTGAACCCTGAAATCTCACCCTGCGCGGAGCTCCATAACCCTGGGTAGAAGGTGCGACTTCATCCCCTTGAAGCCTAACACCTGCAAATGTCACAAGTATCAGTAAAACTGGTGCCAAGAGGCTGGAAGTAGGCCCAAGGCCTTGCAGGCCTTATTCTGATACTGTAAAGCAGCTAAATATACTTTCCTGAGTATGTGAAGTGTTTTATTCTCACACTTCCATCCAGGGGTGAACCCTGAAATCTCACCCTGCGCGGAGTTCCATAACCCTGGGTAGAAGGTGCAACTTCATCCCCTTGAAGCCTAACACCTGCAAATGTCACAAGTATCAGTAAAACTGGTGCCAGGAGGCTGGAAGTAGGCCCAAGGCCTTGCAGGCCTTGTTCTGATACTGTAAAGGAGTTAAATACACTTTCCTGAGTATGAGAAGTGTTTTATTTTCACACCTCCAGCCAGGGGTGAACCCTGAAATCTTACCCTGCGCGGAGCTCCATAAACCTGGGTAGAAGGTGCGGCTTCATCCCCTTGAAGCCTAACACCTGCAAATGTCACAAGTATCAGTAAAACTGGTTCCAGGAGGCTGGAAGTAGGCCCAAGGCCTTGCAGGCCCTATTCTGATACTGTAAAGGAGCTAAATACACTTTCCTGAGTATGTGAAGTGTTTTATTTTCACACCTGCAGCCAGGGGTGAAGCCTGAAATCTTACCCTGCGCGGAGCTCCATGACCCTGGGTAGAAGGTGCGACTTCATCCCCTTGAAGCCGAACACCTGCAAATGTCACAAGTATCAGTAAAACTGGTGCCAGGAGGCTGGAAGTAGGCCCAAGGCCTTGCAGGCCTTATTCTGATACTGTAAAGGAGTTAAATACACTTTCCTGAGTGTGTGAAGTGTTTTATTTTCACTCCTCCAGCCTGGGGTGAAGCCTGAAATCTTACCCTGCGCGGAGCTCCATGACCCTGGGTAGAAGGTGCGACTTCATCCCCTTGATGCCTAACACCTGCAAATGTCACAAGTATCAGTAAAACTGGTGCCAGGAGGCTGGAAGTAGGCCCAAGGCCTTGCAGGCCTTATTCTGATACTGTAAAGGAGTTAAATACACTTTCCTGAGTGTGTGAAGTGTTTTATTTTCACTCCTCCAGCCTGGGGTGAAGCCTGAAATCTTACCCTGCGCGGAGCTCCATGACCCTGGGTAGAAGGTGCGACTTCATCCCCTTGAAGCCTAAGACCTGCAAATGTCACAAGTATCAGTAAAACTGGTGCCAGGAGGCTGGAAGTAGGCCCAAGGCCTTGCAGGCCTTATTCTGATACTGTAAAGCAGCTAAATACACTTTCCTGAGTATGTGAAGTGTTTTATTCTCACACTTCCATCCAGGGGTGAACCCTGAAATCTCACCCTGCACGGAGTTCCATAACCCTGGGTAGAAGGTGCGACTTCATCCCCTTGAAGCCTAACACCTGCAAATGTCACAACTTTCAGTAAAACTGGTGCCAGGAGGCTGGAAGTAGGCCCAAGGCCTTGCAGGCCTTATTCTGATACTGTAAATGAGTTAAATACACTTTCCTGAGTGTGTGAAGTGTTTTATTTTCAGTCCTCCAGCCAGGGGTGAAGCCTGAAATCTTACCCTGCGCGGAGCTCCATGACCCTGGGTAGAAGGTGCGACTTCATCCCCTTGAAGCCTAACACCTGCAAATGTCACAAGTATCAGTAAAACTGGTGCCAGGAGGCTGGAAGTAGGCCCAAGGCCTTGCAGGCCTTATTCTGATACTGTAAAGGAGTTAAATACACTTTCCTGAGTGTGTGAAGTGTTTTATTTTCACTCCTCCAGCCTGGGGTGAAGCCTGAAATCTTACCCTGCGCGGAGCTCCATGACCCTGGGTAGAAGGTGCGACTTCATCCCCTTGAAGCCTAAGACCTGCAAATGTCACAAGTATCAGTAAAACTGGTGCCAGGAGGCTGGAAGTAGGCCCAAGGCCGTGCAGGCCTTATTCTGATACTGTAAAGCAGCTAAATACACTTTCCTGAGTATGTGAAGTGTTTTATTCTCACACTTCCATCCAGGGGTGAACCCTGAAATCTCACCCTGCGCGGAGTTCCATAACCCTGGGTAGAAGGTGCGACTTCATCCCCTTGAAGCCTAACACCTGCAAATGTCACAAGTATCAGTAAAACTGGTGCCAGGAGGCTGGAAGTAGGCCCAAGGCCTTGCAGGCCTTATTCTGATACTGTAAAGGAGTTAAATACACTTTCCTGAGTGTGTGAAGGGTTTTATTTTCACTCCTCCAGCCTGGGGTGAAGCTTGAAATCTTACCCTGCGCGGAGCTCCATGACCCTGGGTAGAAGGTGCGACTTCATCCCCTTGAAGCCTAACACCTGCAAATGTCACAAGTATCAGTAAAACTGGTGCCAGGAGGCCGGAAGTAGGCCCAAGGCCTTGCAGGCCTTATTCTGATGCTGTAAAGCAGCTAAATACACGTTCCTGAGTATGTGAAGTGTTTTATTCTCACACTTCCATCCAGGGGTGAACCCTGAAATCTCACCCTGCGCGGAGTTCCATAACCCTGGGTAGAAGGTGCGACTTCATCCCCTTGAAGCCTAACACCTGCAAATGTCACACGTATCAGTAAAACTGGTGCCAGGAGGCTGGAAGTAGGCCCAAGGCCTTGCAGGCCTTATTCTGATACTGTAAAGGAGTTAAATACACTTTCCTGAGTGTGTGAAGGGTTTTATTTTCACTCCTCCAGCCTGGGGTGAAGCCTGAAATCTTACCCTGCGCGGAGCTCCATGACCCTGGGTAGAAGGTGCGACTTCATCCCCTTGAAGCCTAACACCTACAAATGTCACAAGTATCAGTAAAACTGGTGCCAGGATGCTGGAAGTAGGCCCAAGGCCTTGCAGGCCTTATTCTGATACTGTAAAGTAGCTAAATACACTTTCCTGAGTATGTGAAGTGTTTTATTTTCACAGCTCAAGCCTGGGGTGGTCCCTGAAATCTTACCCTGCGTGGAGCTCCATGACCCTGGGCAGAAGGTGCGACTTCATGCCCTTGAAGCCTAACACCTACAAATGTCACAAGTATCAGTAAAACTGGTGCCAGGAGGCTGGAAGTAGGCCCAAGGCCTTGCAGGCCTTATTCTGATACTGTAAAGGAGTTAAATACACTTTCCTGAGTGTGTGAAGTGTTTTATTTTCACTCCTCCAGCCTGGGGTGAACCCTGAAATCTTACCCTGCGCGGAGCTCCATGACCCTGGGTAGAAGGTGCGACTTCATGCCCTTGAAGCCTAACACCTACAAATGTCACAAGTATCAGTAAAACTGGTGCCAGGAGGCTGGAAGTAGGCCCAAGGCCTTGCAGGCCTTATTCTGATACTGTAAAGTAGCTAAATACACTTTCCTGAGTATTTGAAGTGTTTTATGTTCACACTTCCATCCAGGGGTGAACCCTGAAATCTCACCCTGCGCGGAGTTCCATAACCCTGGGTAGAAGGTGCGACTTCATCCCCTTGAAGCCTAACACCTGCAAATGTCACAAGTATCAGTAAAACTGGTGCCAGGAGGCTGGAAGTAGGCCCAAGGCCTTGCAGGCCTTATTCTGATACTGTAAAGCAGCTAAATACACTTTC